>NC_056732.1:1195829920-1195929920 GCF_019279795.1 Protopterus annectens
TGTGCAGATCTGTTGATATGTGCTATTTTGGCCCACGGTGTTCACCCTCCTGCGCATATCCTGCCACATGTCACACTGTTGTGCCTGTAGTGGCACATGGCTGAACAGTATGTCATAGTTGTCATGGAGCAACGGTATTATCACCTCATCTTCCTGTCGGCTGAAGGCAGGCAGCCGGGAATGTGGCATTATCTGTAAGACATAATGATGTTGACAGGTCACATTTACACTGCTGTACTGGCATACTGCTGGACATACATTGCTATGACATGTACAACATCTGCACAGTAATCTCTGCGATGCATCATAGCAGTGACACAGCCGACGTGTTGCCGTCACACCATTGAGCAGTGGGTGTCATATCATATCTGTGTGTCACCTCATCACACTGTACACGCACCATGTTGATGTTAGCCTGCTGTGGACATGTGTACCTTCCTGCACCTGTGTCCATATCAGTTGGCACAGGTCCCCATGTGACAACAGTTCTACTGTTCACCTGGATGCTGTGTATATGTCACTAGACATCACGTCTGTGCCATTATGAACGTCAGCGGTGGCACTGCACACATACACATGGACACCTGTACATGCATGTGTTGTGCCATGTACATCCACACAGCACTGTACGGGTGTTGGGCAGCCTGCCACGGCTCACCTGTGTTGCACATGTGATACACATGGGACAATGTGTAACGATGTCACATTAGCAGGAAAGGTCATGCATAGCATGTGCGCACGCACGTTGTCCACAGCAACACACAGCACCTGTAACACCACAGGGTGCATCACCGCCACATTACTGCTGTGGACGGTTGATAGTGACAGTGCCTTTTGTCCATCGCACCATGTAGGACTGTGATAGCACGTGCAGCCTTGCTGGGCAGGGCTGCATGGTATGGCAGGGTATGTCACATACATGGCACTGGGATGTGACCCACCTGGGGGGTACTGATATTGGCAGGGTGGCTGTCCATTCCATATGTCATTGCTATGTGTATATGGACATTACACATGTCTATCATCATGGTGTGGACAGTGGCCTTATGCAAGGTAGGCTGCACGCTGCTTGGTGGGGGTGTGTCTGGTGCATGCAGGTATCGCACATCCATGCATACACATTAACCCTGACAGGTGCTATGTGCTGCGATATTGTTCAACACAGTGCTGTATGTGCCCACACACTGCTATCCCGTGCACATGGATGGTTGCCTGGACTGACATGGGTACCACATATGTCTACATCCAGTGCCTGCTGCCACCCCCATGTCTGCTGGTGCACTGCACACCGCCATCCCTCCCACGGGGAACGTGGTGTTGGGCACAGCATAGTTGTCCATGTATGGGGACAGGGATGTTCACATAGCAGGGGCACTGATGGTATCGTCGATCTGACCATACACGTATGACGCACCCCTCACACATACAACCCATTCAATATGTTGTTCGCAACACTGACACAGCTATACTGCTATGCCGGAGACATTCCCAGACGTACATACACAGATGCGTGCACATCCGTCTGTGGCATGGGCTGGACTATTGGTGTGGTTCGGCACATAACGTGTTTGAGTGTGGCTGGCGCAGACCTACTGTGCACATGTCTACACAGTAAGCCTGTTCAACAGTAGCCATCGGTGATGTGCTGTGCACATATCATATCTGCACATTGTGTTGGTGTCTGTCTGTCCACGGGCCAGTGGTGGGACACACAGGGATATTGGTGAACATATATGCATGCAACCCTGTACTGCTGTACCGCTAGCTTCTTGGGTGCTAATGTGTCATAGACATGCACACCGTACCCGAACAGGTGGTAGTGGGTTGCCACCCGTACCCATCTCCTCTTGTGGGTTGCTATCATCCAACACCCTCTTTGTATTGTATGTTCAGGCTATGCACCTGTGTGGGGCATGTGGGCATGCAATGCAGTACTATGTGCCTTTGCACCCATCGCAGAACATGTCACACAGGTACACTGGCAGCCATACACTTCACAGCTTGATGACAGCTCAACACATGTTGTACACACGTAACACATGTCCTGTGGGACATGGTCAAATTTACAGGCATGTCCAACAGTCACATGCCACTGCTACCCCTACATGATGGCTATGCAGGACATGTGGCGGTACAGCAACTGTCACATGTACACGTGCAATGCCCCCCTACCTACATCGCGTGGTACTGCCTGTGGGGCATGTGCGTCTGCATCCATGCTATGGCCATAGATGACAGTTGTACATCGATA
The DNA here is from genome assembly GCF_019279795.1 of Protopterus annectens. Classification (NCBI taxonomy): domain Eukaryota; kingdom Metazoa; phylum Chordata; order Ceratodontiformes; family Protopteridae; genus Protopterus; species Protopterus annectens. The sequence continues at coordinate 1,195,832,172 of NC_056732.1, forward strand.
TGTGCAACATACCTCATTGGGTGTTCTCATGTGTGCATGTTCAAAATGTCTACGCATTGTTTGTGTCTGTCACACAGTCATTGTTGTGCATGGTTTACATGGCAGCCATGGCGTACTGTGTGTGATTCCAAATACTTCATTGGGCTACCAGCATTGTACATTATCACGGCGTATTCCAGCCATCACGTAGCCATCCTAGCTGACACTGTTATCCAGCCAGTGGGAGGTGTTCTGCCATGTGCACATACGTCACACAGTACGCGGGTGGCTGACACCCATTCTCGGGACAGGGTTCTGACCGCTGTGGATGTGTGTGATGCTGTCGACCATGACTGCACCAGATGGTGACATCTGGATGTGTAACATTCACAACACACACCTACCTTCACGTAGAAACACATCATCCACAACAATGGACATTCCTGCCAGAACACTGTGTGCAGTATGTCTGTATGACCACTGCAGGCACCACTGGTGGCCACCAGCATGGCTGCCAACAGCACCAGTGAGTATCCCGTGTGACCATGGGTTACACCATTCACAACACACCTGTCTCAGATGACCCTGTTGTGGGTCACAGTGCAGTTCCACACATCATGTAACAGTATACATCATGCACCGATATGTTGCGGACGTGTGAACGGCTGTGCAACTCAACATATGCACACATGACACATCACCTGGTACAACGTGTCTGTCTTACCACACGTTATTGTGACCACCCTGTGATGACATTGTACAGGCTACGTGGACTGGGACATGTGATGGCTCAAAGGTATATTCACCCTCCGGTGTGTGTCTAGCCAGGTGTACAGTAGGCAGTGGTCTGCACGGGGATACTGTACATTGGCCTACTCTGTCACTGCGACTGTTGACTATGCTCATACTGTACTTATACAGGCATGTGGTATCTGTCCAGTATGACAGTCGTGGTCGACCACACTACTGTGGCACACATGACCTGCGGACATCTGCCTAGGGTGTGGAGCCCACATGTACATCTTCACATGCTATGCTGCCTCTGCGGCGGTGTCACATGTCTGTCTCCAGCAGGGCTGCAACAGGCAGGCACGGCATGCAGTAATGTGTGACAATGCTTGCACCCTCCACTGTGCTGCACACAAGCACGGCACACACAGTAGTGCACGCCTAACATTTATCTGCGGTGCCTGGGACCTGCCTCCATGCTCTGCACAGCACACCTGCCAGTCCAGATTGTACACAGATCATACCTCCCAGGCACAGACCTGGACTGCAACACACACAGGTGAGGGGATCCCACATCACACAATGTTTTACACACATACTGTATATTTTCCGAACACAATGCATCATAGGTACTCCATGTTCGGATACCCATGTTTGTGACCGCTAGACACATTGTAACATGCAACAGAGAGTACACTGTACACCACAGGTTACATGCTGGCTGTGTTGTCATACTGTACATTGCACCTCGGACAGTTGCTATTGCCATGTGCTGACAGCAACCCACACTTCCCTAGTATGGACTCCCATGTACCCACACATGCTTGGCCATGCAGTACACATAGCTGGGTGACACATTAGACAACACATACCATACCTACACTACCCTCGGCATGCACCATACCTCCATGTGTCTGTGTGTTAAACCTAGGGATATCCCCCCTCTGGTAGATGAACATATATGCTTCACGGCCCTGCTAGCCACACCCTGGACACACACCCATCGCAGCATACATGGTACATGTGCTCAATGGCCGGTACTACTGACGTCTGCTGACGGGGGTGGTTAATGGCATGGCACCCCGGCAGCTGGACAGTGTACGTGACTATGCTGACACATATCACAGTGCACTTCCGCAACATGTACGCAATGGTAGGGACAATGCTATTCCACACAGAGACATGGCGGTACTGGCCTTTTCACAGATGCCACGGTGGTAGTCATGTTCCATGCACATCTGCTGTATGGGCACATGTGCAGGCTGTTGCATGGTGGGTATATTCACATGTGTGGGGTGCATCACTTGACAGTCATGGTGGGTCCTCGTGGTCCATCACATGCTCCAAAGCTAGCTACCTAGACATGACTGCCACACATTGTAGTGTGGGCCCTCAGGCAGTGTGGTGGTATGTCTGTGTTGTTTGGCTACATCCACATTCGATGTAGCGTACAACAGTCACCCAGGCTTTGCCGACTGAGATGTTGTTGGCAACATGCCAGCCAATGGGGTACCTACCAACAATACACACTCTCACTCACTACAGGGTTGCAATCCATACATGGACATCGCAGTGTCCCTGTGGACTCATACATGGTACTGCCATGCACACGTTATGTCCTAGGACACTGTCCCAATGTCACCTCCGATCTCCCTAGCTGTTATGTCCTGCCAACCTGTTTGGTATGTGTCTCCGCAGCAGCCCACTGAATTAACTGCTAGCCTGTTCATGGAAGTTGTGTACCTTGACCACCACACTACCGCATCTATCACACTACACATGGGTGGTACTGCATTGCACATGTGGGACTGCATTCGTACACCCATGACTGGACCATTCAGTATGGCACTGGGGCACATCCTCACATCCGTGCTTCACACACTCATTGATGACCTCCATGCCTTTACTGGCACCCTTGTTGGGCCTCTGTGTGGCACAGCACGCCACATACACATGCTGGCCACCTGTCATACCATTGCATGGGTGGTTGGTGTGGTACGGAGGGTAACAGATCAGACATTGTCCCCACATTGCCCTTCAGCACCATTCCACATTCTGGTATTGGCAATGTACACATCCACCATCACATCATACCCTGTGTTTCAGGATGTTAGGACATATGACTCCTGGACAGGACACACAGTGGTGCAAGCATATCATGCTACCTACTACATGTCAGGTACATGTGGCATTACACAGTCCTCAGTCATGTGGCCCCTCATGTTCACTATTTGCTTACATACACAACATGCTGTCACAGAGTACTGTCCATGCCTAGATATCCCACATCTACATACCTGGCAGCATTGTAGCTCCACCAGCTCATACTGCTAACAACCGTACAGGTGTCAGTGTGGCAGATACATCGTGTAGATGTCATTGCGTCAGGATACATCACACATGGTGCATACACATCACCTTTGCATAGCAACAGTCATCCACTGGGTATCACATGGATACTGTCCCCATACATGCATATCACATTGTACATGGTTGCTGTACACACACATGCCCCACATGGTGCTGTGGTTGCCATATTCCACTGTGGCATGGGTACACATCTGCAGGGCCACACATATCTGTACTGTGTGTGTTGCTGGTACATAGGTAGCCTTTGTACCTGTGCCATACACACATCTACACATGGGCAGGGTTACAATAACACATTCGTGGTGTACCTTCCACAACGGCTACAACTTTACATGGCACGGCATAGTCATGCCGTGATGTATACCAGGCTCAGACAGTTTACATATGCGAATGACAGACGGGGAACACATCTGTACTCATCTGCGTACCACTTACACAGGGGTGTCATCTACTCTGACATGGGGCCATGTCCTCCGCATTAGTGATGCATGTAGTACTCCTACATGGCAATTGCAGTGGGCGGGGTGAATGAAGCACTCCTGCATATGTGCACACATGCCACATTGCATGGCCTGGGCTTCTGTGTTACTTCCGCAGACACTACACACACCATGCTGTGGAACGTAGGTCCTGTGCACATCCCACAGGGACACACTGTGGCACTGGTCATGTGATAGCTCCCTTGCTGATAGGGTGACACATAGTCATGGTACCACCACAGCGGCAGTACTGTGTAGACATGCAGTTGACATCCACCTCTGCTGTTCAGTGGACACTACCATGGGGAGGTGACACTACTGTGTACACTGCACATGTGTTTACACATGGACCTGCCGGACGTCATTGTTGCACACATTGCACCTGCTACAGATCGTTTGGACATGGTTACTTGGTGTTCCTTCCATTTCGGGTGGCTATTCTGCTACTACTCTGTCCCATATGTACAGGCCATACATATCCTGTTAGTGTACATAACACTAGGCCATACCTCCATTATGCATGCTATGCCTGTGATACTGTGTATGATGTCTGTCATATCCACCATGGCAGCTTTACATTACACATACTTGACATAGTAACCCCTACTGCGAGGCATACGTGCATGTCGTGCGCACATTATGTATGACATCGATGGTATATGCCCATACACATGTGTGCTGTGACAGTATACATACATGTCCTATCCCCTGCTGTGGCACTTCCTTGTTGGACATCCACTGCCAGCATCGGCGTGGGTGGTGGCATTGTTCTGTGTTTTGCCCCCCTATGGCAGCCCTTGGGTTATCCCGGCTGTGTACATGATGTCCCACTGCTGTGCACACGGTGTCCACAGTCGTTGGTATGCTCAGCAGGATAGCACTACATAACCACCTTTCACCACTCTCTGCTTTATGGACAGGTATCCTTACTTACAAACACCGTTCACATACAGTGCAGCTTCGTCATACACATCATGCGTTACACACCAGTACATCTCGTGGGTTCTACATACCTTTCCTGTGTTTACTTCCGTTTTCCGTTCGAGTCTCGCTATATCGTACTCTCTCAGTCGAGCCGTTTTTTAGTAGTGGTTCGGTATGAGCATACAGTTTGAATATCCTAGGAGTCTTCCTTATATCCGTCGTCACCTGCGACATGTGGGTTCATCACACAAATAGCTGTTCCTCGGTGTTTACTTATGTGCATATCACCTGTGCATCTACTCCATTCGTACAGTACGCGTCGTAACTAGGGCATGGTTCATTCCTCGCCTGGGCGTTGGTTATTTGCACTACCTTCGTGGAGATGGTCTGTATTGTGTTATGTTATGTGTGACTGCAGCCGCTATGTGTGGCGTCAGGTACATTTCGCAGTGGTGTTAGCCGTGGATTGTGTGTGTTGGGTATGGTATTATGTTCGACATGTGGGTGTCCCTGTCCTGGCGGCATCTGTCGATGGCGTTTTGCATTCGGATGTGTAACAAAGCTCTTGTATTCCTTTACACAACGGATGCAGGTATGCATCCACTGCTGATAGTGTTTCCCACGCGAGATGTTGCGGTTATGCCGCTGTCATTGACTGCATGTATGTTTTTGCTGCTATTGCGGCTTGTATCCCTTTGATATGTGCGATGGGGTATATCGCCGGTTGTGGGTGACGGGTACGGGTTGTGGGCCTTGCATTTCTACATACACGGTATGCTTGTGTGTGTGCTCCATCCCTGCCTGGGGAGCTGCAAGTTACCTGTCTGTTGTTATGGGAGTGTAGGTTTTGTTGATGTCGTCTGGTGTCGGTATCGCCTGTATGTGTGCTTCCTGCATGTATTCCTCCGTCACATCGGTAGTATATCTGCGGCTGTTCGTACGTGCCGACTATCCCTTGGCATTTTGTCCCGGATATTTACGGTCATTGTGGTCCTGTACTTGGGACGGCCTGTATGCTACCGGTTGCCACCTATTCGGGTGGCGATTGCTTGTTTGACACTCGTAGAACACACAGCGGTGTTTACTGGCCGATACGTAGCCACGATCGGTGCCGGGGTAGCACATGCGTATTTCTGCGGTACATGACTATTGCTGTGTAACGTTGCCGACGTATCGTTTGGCAATTAACATATCGGTGCCATACATACGGTCATGGTTTGTACATACGTCCTTTGCATTTCATGTTGGCTATAGTCCTGTGGTACATTCTGGGACATTTTCGCTTTGTATCATTTTACGTCGCCACGCGCCTAGCCAGGGAGGGGCTCTCAGTACTACTTTGGGGGTACTGCTGTACATACGCCTGTGGTTCCTATACTGTATGCCTACACATGTTATTCCACTCCGCCTGTCACATGTCACCTACATACACATTTTACAGTGGCACACACATTACACTCGCACAGCGGAACACACGACACCCTCACCGCACACATACACATACTGCCGCTGTCACAGGGATGGTTGCACACAGTACCTACGTTGCCCACATCACCAGCGGCGGTGTTTACCTCCGCCCTCATATCCTAATAATATTACCCGCACATGTCCTGTTACTGTACCGTGGCCTGGCGATCATCCCGACTCGCGATTATGCATTTAGGTAGGTTGACCTTTCCATGGGTGGCGTTCCCGGTTCTGTCAACCCTCCCGGATACTCGGGTTGTTGTTCACTATGTTTACTATGTAGAGATATCGCGTCTTACTTCTCTGTCACCTTGCATCCCTTTGATTCCCTGTCTTACCTGTTGTACTTTATATATGTGTATGTGTACATATATTTCTACATGTGTAATGATATCTATCTCCATATCTGTGTATGCACATATGTACATATGTATACACCTTGCGGCGAACGTGGCAGCATACGGCAACACCGTCTGCTGTAGGACCCGCGTACGGTTGAGGTGTTGGCGTTCCATGCTCCGCTGGCTGTTGGGTGTGCAGTGTTTGGGTGCTACCTATGTTGGAGTCACACATGGGACCACCCATACGGTACACATTACGGGCGGCCATGTTTGTGTGCCGTCCATCTCACTGTGTGTGCAGGTAGGGAGGTGTCAGTCCATGGGGCCTACGCTGTCAGAGTATGTGCTATACGTTCCCTCTTTGCCAAGGCATAGGCATATTGGGTACGCCTCCGTCTGCCTACTGGGGCTGGCACAGTGTGTTCATGGTGCTGAACGCTCTGTGCTGTGCTTGCCTTGGCAGTTGTGGCGGGCTTGGTGGCCCTTCACCATTATGTCCCTGCAGCAGCTGTTTCCGCAGGATCATATTATGTAGCATGGCACATACTATGAATATGTGGGCACATGTGCCTGGAGAGTACTGCAGGGCTCCACCGGATGTATCCAAGCACCGGAACTGTGATTTCAGCATCCCAAACACACGCTCTATGATTATTCTGGTTTGTGCGTGTGCCTCATTATGGCATTCTTGCATGTGTGTGTGTGTGCATTTCTGATGGGTGTCATCATCCACGGCGCCAGTGCATAGCCAGCATCCCCCACAAGGTGGCCTTGTGTGATGTCCCCCCTGACGAATACCTGATACAGCTGTGAGGCATGCCAGATATGGGAGTCGTGGTAGCTTCCAGGGCTGCCAGCACACACATCCATGATAATGCCCTGTGCATTGCACATGACCTGGCAATTGATGGAGGGGAATCCCTTGCGGTTTATGTAGCATCTACCCTGCTCCCCGGGTGATGACTTGATTTGTATGTGCGTACAGTCTATCGCACCCAGTACCTCCGGGTATTGTGCCACATGGTGGAAGTGGCGCATATTGCTAGCCAACTCCTCCTGAGATCTGGGGAAGTATATATACTCATGGGCATGTCGTAACATGGCATCCAGAAACTGTTGTAGTACCCTGGATGCTGATGCCTGTGAGATGCCCATTATATCCCCGGTTGGCCTTTGAAAGGTACCTGTAGCCAGTATTCGCAAGCTTACGCATACCTTTGTGTCCACTGGGATGGGCTCCCCTCTGTTGTTTCTTGTTCTCAGGTGTGCCCGGCACAGCTCCGCTATTTGCTGTAACGTGTCCCTGTCCACCCTGTAACGCTTTACTATCTCCAGGTCTTGAAGCCCCTGGTAGGTTACCCTTGGTCTGAACACTCTCCTTCTCCTCTGAGGCCTACGGTAGTTGTCGGCACCCTCCTCCGCAACTCCGTCTGTCTCTGACACATGCTGATGTATCACGGCCACGGCGGCACCCAACATATACATTTTAAAAGTTCCCGTGTTTTACACCTAAAGTGCGGTATGGGAATACGCTGTGTGTTGTGTGCATTCACACTTTATACTGTTGTGCTGTACACCCGGTGATGTCATTGGGTGTGTCTGTGCGGCCGTATCTGTGGATTATCTTCCGTGTTTTACCGTTGGCACTGCAACGCTGTTGCCTTTGGTGTTACATTACACTTGCCTGATGTTTAGCTTTAGACCTTACCTTACTGTTTCTGCACGTTGCACCTACTATTTCCTGGATTGCATCCTGCAGGGACATGGCATATCATGCATTTTGTCTGCCGCCGTTATGCTACCTCTGTACTTGGCTGTGCTGTATCGGTTCTTCGCTCTTTGCAATTCTGCTACATCCCCTACTTTCTTTGCATTCATATGCCTCCCCTTTCCCGTTTTGCGGGATTCTGCATGCAGAGTTGTCAGCTGCCGCCAATTGCCCTTCGTGGGTTGATTGGTGTTGATTGCTCATTACGACTCCAATTACACTGCATCCGCATTTCCTCATATTCTCCGCATCACCTTCCTGTATCCGTGGTTGTTGACGGGGTGGCCGTCACATGACTGGGTTGGGGGAACGTAGTCATCCTCGTGCACATGCATCTCTGCGCGCATTGTGTACTCTCAGCGCATCTATTTCCTCACATGCCGGTCCTGCTGCTATGATGTGTATTGTACAGCCCATGTTTGCTGGGCTCCAATGTGCTTCCTCCTACAGTGGCACACCCCTCTGCGGTTGACATGTATTCCCTCTGGGCCACTCCTCGGTGTATTACCACTGCGCCGTTTGGTGCAGCCTTACGCCGGCGGGGGTTTTGCGATTCAGTATTATCTGCCTCATTTGCATGGCATTGACTACTAATACATGGTTACGGCGCCGGACACTGCCGCCACTCCTTGGCAACCCTTGTGCTGTGGTTGTGGCTTTCCATGCATACTATGGTGTATTATGGCTGTGATGCTGATGTGTATTATACTGCTCTTTTATGACATTGTCATATTATTTCATTGTTTCGCACCTTCCGCGGACATGTCCTGGGGTTCTGCTGTGGTTTCTGCGGACATACCATTTATATCATTATTTACATTTTGTGCATGTTTTCTTTTGACATTCTTGGTGTCTTTCGCCTTTGGCATATTGCACCAGTATGATACCTGACGTTGAAAGCCTTCCGTTACTCCTATGTCATGTTTGGATATATGTAAACCGTTTTTTTTTTTTTCGTTTACATTGCCGTGCCCTTATGCTACGCCTGCGCCACTTCGTGGATCGCTATATGCCTTCATTTGCATGGTGCAACACCGCACATGGGGTGTTTAACATACCTACGCCGGAGGCGGCGCAACTCAGGCACACGCCGGTAGTGCACGTGGCATTGGATCGTACCTGAATCGCTCGGCGGCCATATCTGGCGTTGTGGCGCCTATGCTATGCATGCGCCTGGCGCAAGGTTCATGAATCCCGGGGAAAGTCTTCAGGTATTATCTGTGCAGTTGTAGGTCTAAGTAATGTCTGCCACACTATGGTCGAAATATATACCTGACAATATCTTCCCTCAGTAGCACCTATTCAGAACAAATACTTTCTGTCAAGCAAGGAAGAAAGAAAGAAAGAAAAGGAAAAATTGTTTGAGTGTTAATTTTTATTGGGATGCTCAAACTTTTCTAGTCAAATTTTTTAGCCTCTTTGAACCATAGGACTACTTTAATATCATGTAGAAGCAGGTATTCCATACAGGTGAGGTTCAAACAGAGATGAAATCAGCAGGAAAAGAAGAGTAGTATTGGTGGAAATTAATTCATCCTGATGTCTTAATGAGTACTTTCATGTGGTAGACCCTACTGTCACAAAATCTCACCAAGACAATACTGATATATAGACTGCATCACAGAAAAAGGAAATTTTAAAAATAAAAAAGACAGCTGAGTTTATAAGTCCCAGGATAACAAATATGCGAACAATCCTGGACTGTACACTGGTGCCAAGACTTGAAAAAAATGGCAATGTAGAATCCTCAAGAAATGTAAACATTCCTGCAATGGGGTTAGGCCAGGCTCAGAAGGTGGATAGCCCCCTGTTATAGAAGGAAGGTAGTAGCCCACAAAAGCCACTAAAACTGAGAAGCCAGAAAAGACCCATAAAGAGAATAGAGTGAACTATTGCTCCTATTATGCAAGACGCTCAGAATTTCCAGATAGAAATATTCAGGAAAAATTAAGAGATTAATTCAAGGAAAGGAAAATACTTGATTAGAAAAACTGTCAAAAGATTTAAATGCAGATTTGCATTCATTAATACAACAGATCTATAAAAAAACATTACATGCAGAAAGAAACTTTGGGCCACCTGGAAAAAGAAGCAACAGAGGAAGTGAAATATATAAAGAACAAAACCCTATGTTTTTGAAAGGTATAAAGAAGAAACACCAACATGGGAAAGAAAATGAAGTCTGATACGGTGCAATATTTATGCAAATGAATGCAGTAGTGACATTATACCTGAAACGTTGTCAAATATTTACATATGGATTAGTTTCATATTTCCTTTTCTCTCTTTCTTCCATATTTGTATTTACATCTGGTTGCATCACTTTATAATGTCTCGGATGTTGCTAGTATCATCAATGGGCATCTAATGGACACATTTTAATGAGTTGTACTTAATGAAAATAACTGATAATAAAAGTAGTTTTGCAGGCATTTTGAAGGGATGCTTGGTTTCATAATACTTAGACCATACTCAAATGTGACATGTTTCATCTCTCTGAGCTTTCTCCCACTTTAATGGTTCTCCACTAACACGGCACTTCTGAAATGCAATAACACGAGTGATGGTGCAATTGCACCTGATATGGTTCTCTTTGACTACTTTGCTCAGTTTTGATTAAATATTCTTCCTGCCTAATTACGATCTTGCTATTTGTCTTAGAATCAGATGAGCTGCTATTTGGAGGAACAGATGTGGTTGAAGACAGGTGGAAGAGAAATGTTACTGGATGAAGAGAGATATGTTGTGAGTAGTGTAGATCCTAGTTGTTGGAGATGCATTGACAGAGAGCAGTTTGTTCTTTCTTGTACTTGTGGGAGATCCCTTTCTCTGTTGTGCAGTTGTATTGCATTTGTTGTATAACAAATAAATAAAAATCACCTATTATTAAATTAATTATTCATTAGGCAATGATGTACAACCTAATAGAGTAGAAAGGGTGGAGTTAGATAGTCTTAATGCAATTAGATAGATTACTTGTATTCTGACTTAGAAGGGGAATTATATACAACATTGTATTTATTATGAGCAACAATAGTTTAACTATAATTACGAACAAAAAAGTTAACTCGTTTGTTATCACAGATCTAAAGAGTTGTAGACAGAAGGGTGAGATGGAAATAAGATGGAGGAGGTAAAAGGAGAAAAAAGGGAACATATCTGATTAATTGTTGTAATATTCAGAACTTCATTCTAAATTTCGTAAATCTTTGATCAAGTATTATTTCTTTTATTTTGTTTGCCTCTAATGAAAACATAGGCAAACAAAAACATATCATGAGAGAGATATCTCTTATTCATAGAAGCAGATTGTCATAGCTAAAATAGCTCTAAGATAAATAAGTTTATTTATCATCACTGCTTTATTATATGGCAACTCTGCTGATTTACTATGATAATCTGAGACACTGGTTTTATTTTATTTTCTTTTCTTCACAAATAGTACACAATTGTTGCTATGATATAAAAAATATGCAGGCACAAAACTGCATTTAGTATAAAACAACAATTAATGCACAATATTATATTTGATGAAGTAATGCCTTTTCAAGTACAAGAAGTAAACATTTGTCATCTTATGCAGACATAGTGCAATACATTTTATAGTAGAATCCTATTGTGATTTTAATAAAGGTAAAGATAACTGGTATAAGGACCATATAGTAATTTTAATGTTATTGAATGTATTGCTCAGAACCTGGTATAAAGCTTGATAACTTTGTGCACAATATGTAAATAATGTTACTTTATTCTGATATGAAAATAAAAATATAAAGATTTTCATTCTTCACGTGGTTAGTTATTTGTAATAGTACAGCATGTCTGCTTGTGATTTGTCAAGAGTTGATAAATAATACATTGAACTTCAAAAGCAAGCTAGCACAGCTAGTGTGTCTCCAAAGATGAATAAGTACACATGCTTTTTTGTTTATCAAATGGTATCTCAGCTGATTTCCCACCTTAAATATGAGATATTACTTTTTTAATACTTTACAAAATACGTCTACTTATTATTTTTATAAAAATAATATTTTATATTAATAACATTTTGTAAAATATAAATTAGTGAAAGTATAAATGCACAATATCATATCAGTTAAAATTATGATCTTTCATATGCAAGAAACATATTTTCTTCAAACTCAAATGCCATGTAATAACTGTCATAGCAGAGTATTGTTGAATGGTTTTAGCAAGGTGACAATGAGTTAACTAATTTAAGTCAGGAAAAGACTATGATGTTTTAGTAATATTAAGATAAAGAATATATTTATTTTATTACAGAAATATCCATTTATACACAAACAGTATGCAGTTATGCTTTTAGATACTTTTCATTAAAAAATGCTTGTTAGATGTGTGAAATATTTGAGAAACAATATTTATGCTATGCCCACAAAATTAAACTAAGTACACAGATATTTAATGACATAACCTCTGAATAACTTGTATAACAATGGTTATGTTATTTTAAACATTTGAAAATTATATATCTAGTTATTACAAGCCATGCATTTTCTCAAATAATACATTTTACAAACATGATTTGTTAGTAGTAGAGTGCAGTCAACATATTTAACTAATTAAATGACAACCCATTTTGTGAATGCATTTATTTAAGATATTAACTAACATCTTAGCTTTTAATTTACAATATTTAGTTTAATTATACTAAATAAGAACTATTTCTTATTGCTGTATGTATTACATTGCTTCAATATTCACATATACAGAAGGACAACAACACAGATCTATTATATAATTTGTAAAATAATATTTCAGTAATAAAATAAAATTTGTATTAATTTATGAACACTGTTATTAGAAAACAACATTGTTTTAGGTTTACATAGTTTATTCATTTTGTGACGGCTGTGCCCTGGCCCAGCAATCAAGGAGCCTCAATCCTCACGACTAACACCAGGGAGGGCATCTCATATAAGAGGAAAGGATAACAAATACACACAGTAAAGTACAATTTCCCTTAAGTGCACACAGAGATCACAGTCAGTCTGGGGCTGGTTGCTCCCTTGCTCCCTTGCTCCCCAGGTCTCCAATAAGACTCCCCACTGGCACAGATAGGGTCCAGATCTCAGCCTAGCTGGCAAGCTAACCTCCAGCACCCTCTCTGTCCCACCAGAGCTTCGTGTCCCTGCCAAGTAGCTGACACGCCACACACACACTTTGAGATAAGCATTTGTAAAACTTCACAGACACTCCTGGGAAAGGCGGACGAAGATTCTCCAGCTGTGCCCCTTTACCCAGACTATATGGTAGCAATTGCGTACACCATCAGCTAATACTTATTAGCTACCCAAAGGCCCTTAAAAGGGTGTTCAATTATTACTGTGCAATATTATTATCCAATTGGTAATGTGACTAATCAGTTTAAGGCTTATTAGAGTGACCATGTACAATAAACTCTATAACTATGCAATGGAATCTAGAGATTACTTATGTCTACACAAGCCAGCCACAACTAAAAGGTTTTAAAATATTTAATAATAAATAATTAAAACACAAGACAATACTACTACACCACAGCACTATTCAAGAGTTTAGAGATCAAACAGAGACTTAAATAATACAGTAGGAAAGTTCTGATATAAGAGAAAAACACTTAAGTCTAATCATTATAGTCCTAGCTATTACTACAAGAAATACTTCTAAGATATTACTTACATAAAAAGAGCATAAGGCAGTGCTGAGAGCTGGATATCAAGATAAAAATGATTACAGTCTCTCTCTGAACAATAGTTTTTAAACTCACTAATAAACATCTTTGCTGGGCCCTCCCAGACTACATCATTTTGACACTTAGGTTTTCCCAGTATACACATTACATCACTTTGACACTTAGCATGGAATCTCCTGGCCAACAGGCCACACTATCCAGCAAGCTAACACCTGCTCAGGAAACTACAATAATAAAAGACATTTCACATGTATTCTGTAATTATTCCTTAAGTTAAAACAATAGAAAGAATGTGTTCAGTCAGCCTCTTCGACACCACTATCTAGATCAAAAGGGTATACAAGACATAATTTTAACTTCAAAAGAACAGATATGAAATGCTTGGCTTTGTTTTCTTTACAGCAGATGGCAATGTTGCTACAATCTTGAAGTTCACATTTTACAGTGTTTTCTTTCATTTAAGAAACAAGGCTGTATTTTACATATATATTCACAAATGATAGAATTATGTATCAAATTCTATTTGACTAAGCTGGCAGCCTTCACCCATCTTCCCCCAATCGTCACATCTCTCCCCCCGGAGAAGTCAAGCTAGTTTTCAAGTGACCCTTGATAAATGCCACTTGAGAGGATTAGGTCTATCTGGGTGCACTTCACCCCATTCCTAGTCTTGAGACCCCCCATCTGTATTGGCATTGCTACTCCCACTGTGGTGTTGCACTGACATATCATATGCTTGAAACCCCAGGCTCCATCTTAGCAACTTGGCATTTTGCTGACTGGCTCTTTTTAACCATGTTAGAGGGTTGTGATCTGTCATTACAGTGAATTTTCTTCCATACAGATAAGGCTGAAGTTTTTGCAATGCCCACATTATGGCTAGACATTCCTTTTTTACTGCTGCATAGCATTCCTCCCTGGGTTGGAGCTTATGACTTAGATAAATAACTGGGTGTTCTTCCCCCTCTGAAGAAATCTGGATAAGCACAGCCCCCACCCCATAGTTTGAAGTATCCACTTGCACAACAAATTATTTGCTGTAATCTGGACTGGCTAACACAGGGGGTCCTCTCAAAGCTTCTTTAAGCTTCTGAAATGCCTGTTCACATAATGGGGTCCACACTACCTTATCTAGCCTGATCTTCCTTGTCAGGTCTATGATGGGAGCAGCTATGGTACTATAACTGGGGACGAACTTTCTGTAGTACCCTGCTGTCCCTAAGAATGCCCTCACCTACTTTTTAGTAACAGGTGCAAGCCATGCCTGAATAGCTTCCTCTTTGGCAGGTTATGGCCTTATCTCATCACTCCCCACTCTATGTCCTAGGTAGGAGACCTGTGCCAAACCCACATGACATTTGCTCAGCTTAATGATCAACCCTGCCCTCTGTTGTCTGCCCAACACCTCCCTGACATACAGAAGGTGCTCTGGGCAGGAATGGCTGTAGATGGCAATATCATCTAGGTAAGCAAGGGCAAACCCTCCTGCTCCTGCTAGGATATTATCCACCAGCCTCTGGAAAGTTGCCAGGGCATTCTTCATCCCAAAGGGCATCTTTCTGAACTCATACAAGCCAAAAGGAGTCACAAAGGCTGACTTTTCTCGAGCACTGGAAGTCAAGGGGAACTGCCAATAACCCTTGGTAAGATCAATGGTTGTAAGATACTTAGTCCCCCCAGCTGCTCTAGGGCCTCATCTGTCCTAGGCATGGGGTAAGCATAAGACTCTGTGTGACTATTTAATTTCCTGTAATGCACACAGAACCTGTTGCTGCCATCCCTCTTTGGCACCAGCACCACTGCGGAGGGCCAGGGACTGTTGGACTCTTGAATCACCCCTAGTTCCAACATCTCCTGTACCTCCTCCCTCAGAGTCTGTTTGACTCTCTCAGGCACCCTATAAGGGGCCTGCCTAATAGGCCTTTGGGGTCCTGTATCTTCCTAGTGCTGCACCAGGTGGGTGCACCTTGGTTTCTCAGTGAACATGTCCCCAAATTCCTGAAACACTGCTCGGATTACTCGAACCTGGGTAGGAGATAGCTGCTGGGACATTGCTACCCCTTCCAATGAGGTGTCAGCTTGAGCCTCACTGAGGAGATCAGTCCCCAGATCTCCCTCAGACTGCTCCTGCAATCCACTTCAAATGCTCTGCACAAGGGCCTCCCTATCATGGTAAGGTTTCATTTTGTTAACATGGAACAATCTGTGCCCCTGCCATCTGGCTAGCACTTCCACCAAGTAGTTAACATCACTTACCTTTATTACCACTTTGTAGGGTCCCTCTCAAGCTGCTTGCAGCTTGTTGTATCTGACAGGAATGAGAACCATTACCTGCTGCCCCACAGCATACTCTCTAGCTCAAGCATTCCTGTCATACCACACCTTTTTCAGTTGTTGGGCTTCTGCTGGGTTCTCCTGGGCCAAGCCTATGTGTTCCCTGAGCCTTGATCTGAAGGTTTAGGACATATGCCACAACAGACTCCTTGTGAGGCTCACACTCACCTTCCCACTCATCTCAAATTAAATGTAGAGGTCCCCTCACCCTATGCCCATACAGCAACTCAAAGGGTGAAAAAAATGTGGATTCCTGGGGAACCTTTCTGTAAGCAAACAACAGATGGGGAAAATATTTGTCCCACTCCATCTTAAACTGAACTGTATATGCCCATAGCATGGACTTGATTGTAGAGTTTAACCTCTCAACAAGACCATTATTCTGGGGATGGTAGGGGTGGTCTTCATGTGCTTCACCCCACATGACTTCCACAGACAAGCCAGCAGGTCTGACATGAAATTGACACCTCAGTCAGTCAATATTTCTTTTGGGAAACCCACCCTGCTGAAAATCTCTAACAAAGCATTTGCCACTTTCTCTGCCTCAATGGAGGACAAAACCACTGCCTCAGGGTATCGTGTAGCATACTCCACTACCACTAGGAAATACTTTTCCCTGTGGAACTTGGGGTACTCAGATGACCCACAATATCCATAGCTACCCTCTGAAATGTCTCCTCAATCACAGGCAAAGGCATCAAAGAAGCTCTCACCTTGTCTCATGCCTTGCCTACCCTTTGGCACTTTTCACAGGTCCTGCAGTACCCTGTTACATACCTTGGAAATTCCAGGCCAATAGACGTTTTGCATAATATGCCTCTTTGTACGTTTTATGCCCATATAACCTGTAAAGGGAATATTAAGAGCTATGGCTGGAAGCGCCATATGGTAAGCTCTAGGCACTGCCAACTGCTGTACTCTCTCACCTTCTAGCCCTTCCTCAGGAGTCCACTCTCTGTATAGTAACCCTTTGTCCCAGTATACAGATTCCCCCTTCCCTTGAGAATCAGGTGCCTCCCTAGCTACCTGCCTTAGGCCTTGCAACATAGGGTCTGAGAGCTAAGCCTGTCTCAACTCTCTCCTTGTGACACTTCCCAGCTCCCCTTCCACAGGAAGTCTGGCATCCTCTGACAGTGGTGCCTCACTGTTAGCCTGGGTACTACTACTCACCTCTACCTTTGCAGTCAACCTGTCCAAGGGAACATCAGTACCCACAAGCAGCTGTCACTCACATTCAGTCTCACCGCTACAGTGTAGCTCACTCCCTGAAGTAACCACCTCACCAGTCCTGGCTGCAAGTATGCAGTCTGTCTGGGTCTTCCCCAGGCTACCAGATCCACATGCTTGCCTCCTAGCCTCACTTTGTGTAACTGCATAGTACATACGTGCTACCTCATCCAAATCATTCCCTCTCAGGATGTCTGCAGGATGGTAGTTCCATACTCCTGTTGTTTCAAGACAATCTACTATTGGAATTTTGCCTTTCCCACTTACTGGCTGTCTCACCTTTGGTTCCCCACCTTGCCTCCATGGACACCTGTATGCCACATGGCCCCACTGGTTGCATTCAAAACATTTAACCCTAGCTCCTAGAAGTGTACCTGGACTAGTGGCTTCCCCTGCTACTGACCGATTCTGTTGGGGCAGTCTGTGCTGCCCAGCATGCGTTCCTTTAGACCCATGAGCAATACTTGGGGGTCCCCTTCCTGTGCAGGGCTGCCCTGCTTGCCAGGTATAGATCTCCCTTCTTCCCCAACTCATCTGAAGTAGCACATTGTCTATCAGCTACCCAGATCCTCATGTCCTCAGGCAAAGTGCTAAGGGCTTTTTCCCTCATCAAAAGGTCTGCCAGCCCTTCAAAAGTGGTGACCCTGACATCAATTCACCCAGCCATGAAAATAAGTGCTCAGTTCAGCAACGTATTCACACACACTTTCATCTGCCTTGCATCTATGCTCATGAAACTTTTTCCTATACATTTCAGGTGTTAGCTTAAAACATTCTAAAATACATTTTTACAGCAGTATAATCAAAACAGACAGAGTCAGGAATTTGTGATATACAAGTTACAGCTTTTCCATGGAGTAAGGGGGTCAGGAACTGTACCCAGAGCATTTGGTCAACACTATACTGTTTGCATACTCTCTCAAACATATAAATGAAACTATCAAAATTATCCCCCTCTTTAAATTGCAGAAGAAATTTACTGACCTGTTGTGTTTCTAGGGTCCAGTTACTCCCTTCCCCATTACCTCCATGACTCTGACAAAGAGTCAGCATTTTCCTCTCATGCTTCCTCTGATGCTCCTTTTTTTCAGCTTCTATCTCCAAACACCTGGCCTCCAACTCAAGTCTCTTTAGCTCTAACTGAATTTTTAAGACCACTGCAGAAAGGTTGAACTGTCCATTCTCCAAGGATATTGTATCTCCATTGCCAGTCTGATTTTCCTTCACAGAAAGGTTGAGCTGTCCATTCTCCGTGGATATTGTATCTCCACTGCCAGTCTGATTGTCCTCCTGGATGCTGTTTTCTGATGCAGCTGTAACCAAGGCTGCAATCAAGTCTGCCTTAGTCAGGTTTCCATGCACCAGTCACCTAGCCTAGCATATCTGCACCAGCTGTCTCCTTGTCAGCTTTCCATACTCCTCTGCTGACATGCTGCCTGCTCACCCTGACTAATTAAGCTAACAAAAGAATTAAAGCAATTGTGATCTGAACTCTTGAGTATTCACTGTGTGGCTGTTTTAGAGTACAGAACACCTTCAGAGATCACTGTACATAAGCTACAGGATTCACTCTACACACCACTGCAAACCACAAGTGAGGATATCTTATCCCAACCACTGCCACCACTATGTGATGGTTGTGCCCTGGCCCAGCAATCAAGGAGCCTCAATCCTTACCACTAACACCAGGTATGGCATCTCATACAAGAGAAAAGGATAACAAATAAACATAGTAAAGTACAATTTCCCTTAAGTGCACTCAAAGATCACAGTCAGTGTAGGGCTGGTTGTTCCCTTGCTTCCCAGGTCCCCAATACGACTCCCCACTGGCACAGCTATAGGGTCCAGATCACAGCCTAGCTGGCAAGCTAACCTCCAGTACCCTCTCTGCCCCACCAGTGCCTTGTGTCCCAGCCCAGGTAGCTGACACACCACACACATTTTGAAATAAGTATTTGTACAACTTCACAGACACTCCTGGGAAAGGTTGACACAGATTTTCCAACTGTGCCCCTTTACTCAGACTATATGGTAGTAATTGCTAATATAACAGAAAACCACTTAAGTGTAATCTTTATAGTCCTAGCTATTACTACAAGAAATACTTCTAAGATATTACTTACACAAAATGAGCATAAGGCAGTGCTGAGAGTTGGATATCAAGATCAAAATGCTTACAGTCTTTCTCTGAACAACAATTTTTAAACTCACTAACAAACATCTCTGCTGGGCCCTCCCAGATTACATCATTTTGACACTTAGGTTTTCCCAGTATACACATTACATCACTTTGACACTTAGTCTGGAGTTCCCAGGCCAACAGACCACACTATGCAGCAAGCTAACACCTGCTCAGGAAACTACAACAATGAAAGACATTCCACATGTACACTAGTAATTATTCCTTAAGTTAAAATAATAGAAAGAATGTGTTCAGCCAGCCTCTTCGGCACCACTATCTAGATCAAAAGGGTATACAAGACATAATTTTAACTTCAAAACAACAGATATAAAATGCTTGGCTTAGTTTTCCTTACACCAGATGGCAATGTTGCTACAATCTTGAAGTTCACATTTTACAGTGTTTTTTTTTTTTTTTCATTTAAGAAACAAGGCTGTATTTTACATTTATATTAACAAACGATAGAATTATGTATCAAATTCTATTTGACTGGTCTGGCAGCCTTCGCCCATCTTCCCTGAATCTTCACACATTTTTCTTTCTTTGTATTGAGAATATTTAACACATCGTTTAAGAATGCATTTATCAGAAAATTGAATTAATATGTCAATTGAAGGAATTTTAATAAAACCCTTGCAGGGAAGGGATACTTTAACTATTCATAATTTATAATTGCATTAATTATCATCTTATAATTGAAAAGCAGGTATTATAATACGTTTTTATGAAAAAAAGTGATGTCATAGAATACATGAATTGTAACTTATTCCAAATACTGGTAAAGAAAATTTAATATGTTTATTGATTTTTGATACTTTACAAGAATACAGGTTTAATTTTATAGACATGTACATGAATGATAAGTTCACTTCTCTTTTCTGATGATAGATTGATCATCTCAATTTATGGTTATTGACTGAAATTTAACATCAGTATATGAATGGAAGAACATTTATAAAAAATAAGTTTTCTTTTTTCACATATTCCATTTTACTGCAGAGCTGAACATACACGGATCATGCATTATTTTCAATAATTATTTCTATTAGTAGGAGAGGCTAATTAAAATTAGTTTAATAGAAAAATGCGATTGAAATAGGAATCACAATGGAATTCAGAGATAGTATACAGTTTGATTGAAATATTCTTGTTTATTATAAATATATTATTTTACAAAACAGTATAATATGCACACATCTGAGTTAAATATATTGAAAATCATCAATTCTTCTAAGATCATTTGTTTATATACAATATGAAGAAAACTGGAGAATTCAGGAGAGATTAATTTGCCCAGTAAAATTCTGGGGGATTTATAATGTTACTTTAAAAATAAATTAAGTATTTAATTAACTCATGTCAAGATAGATATCATTTTTATCTTTAAATGTTAATGGCTTGAATATACAAACTAAAAAGCAAATCTAATTAAATATAATTCAGTAAGTAAAGCACGGGTATTATTTCTTAAAATAACCTATATTAGAACTGAAGATAGAGATACAATTAAATTGCCAAATTGTGATATTTTGATTCAATCAGTTTATAAATTAAAGAAGAGGAACAAAGATTCTTTTGAGGGAAAATGCAGCTATGCCATAAATACTATTAAAAGAGAAGCTCAAGATAGATTATTTACCATGATCATAATATAATGTAGTGAACAAATTTGGAATTTGGACTTTGGTAAACCTATATTGGTTTCCAAGAATGGGAATCAAAAAAGCTAAAATTCACCTAAATAATATTTTAGATAATCTGAAGATAAATTTAATAGAAGGTGTGGATTTTAATTGCAATATGGAGAAACCTGAAACTAGTGCTTGTAAAGACCCTAAAATTTAAGCATCTTCAAAATTATTTAAAAATGAGTCAGAGAAGTTAAAGATAATGAATGCCTTTTTCTGTAAGATATTCTGACTCATTCATTTTTTCTTATCACTCGTGTATTTGCTGCACATTCTCTAGTATTGGCAAAATTTTCATATCCAAAGAACTGTGTTCAAATCTTTCAAATTATAAAATTATACACTGTCCAATGTCTGATAATAAGGCCACTGATTTGAATTTAAAAGTAAATTATATAAAAAAAATCTGTATACTATTAGGATTCTAACTTATATAACTAAATTAGAAGAATTTAATTCCTGATTTATATGTTAATTTCTTTTTGGACATTGGTATTAAAGAAGAAACAGATGTATTAATGTATGGGACTCTTATAAGACTTAGTTACGTGGTAGCGTAATGTCTTTATATAGTAAGTAAAAACAATGGGATAAATACATAAAAAAACAAAATCCAACTAATTAAAAAAAAAGATTTTCAAGAGGGTAATAAATCTTTATTAAATGAAATTGAAAATCTTAAACAGAATCAAACAATGCTCACAAATAACAGATCTATAGCTCTAGAGAAATGCAAAATGTATATTTATGCAAAAACTTCTAGAAGTATCCACATTATTATAATAAAGTCTAAAATATATTTAAAAATGTCCCATATTACAAATATTCTGAACACTAAACCAATAAACTTATAACAGATGTTGAAAATATTATTTCGTAATTTAAATAATTACAAAACATCTAAATAATTCAAACAGAAATACATTAATTAATAATATATAACATATTCATTTTCATGATAATTTAGAAATTCCCAAGATTTCTGAAATAGAAATTGACAATATTAGTAAAATTATATGCATTGGTGAAATAATGCAAAAAAAAACTATTAAAATCAAAATAAAGCTCCAGGAATAGATTGCATAATTCATGTAATAGATAAAATATTTCCATAGAAGCAAATAAATGTATTTCTTGATACACCAATTACAATTCAATCCAATGTTATTACACCCCCATGATGGAAATATTCCCTAATATCTTCTGTACACAAAAATAATAATGATTTATCTATCTGGGCTGCTTGTAGTGGCATTACAACGGTCTTATGTTTATTTTGGCAGAATTATTTAAACATTGTATTCCTAAACTAATTAATGAAGACAAGGCAGGTTCATACTTAAATGACAAACATAAGACAATGTCAAAACAATAATAACAATCATAGAATTAGCAAATAAAAGAGTTAATTATTTAGCTTTAACACATCTGGATAAATAAAAAGCTTTAGACACAATCAAATAGAATGTTTTTTTTAAACCTGTAGACCATTTTGAACTCTGTTGGATATTTGGAACTTAAATTAAAATATTTAATTAGGTAGTAGAGCCTATATTAAAACAGATTCTTATCTTTTTGATTCATTCACTATAATGAACAGTACTAAACAAGAAAGACAGCTTTCACCCATTTCATTTGCTTTAGGGATTGAAATCTTAGCCATACTCATAAGATTCATTAAAAATATTTATGGACTTAGTTTAGGAAAAAGTATCCACCTAAAATTATGTTATTTGCATATGATATACTTTTAACAATTTCCAAGCCCAGTATATATATTATGGAATGTTTTAATATAATTGAAGATGAGAAAATTTGGGGTCTCTGTTTCATAAAAATAAAGCAAAATATTTATTTATTAACAACACTCCATATTTAAATGAAGTTATTGAAATTATTTTTGATAAAGAGTCTAGGGAGGTGACTGAGCCTGATGGCTAACTGAAAGCAGCATAATTTTAGAGCTCTACAAAACTATCAAAAAATACAGGAAATATTTAAATTTTATCAATCAAAAATAGCAATAACAGATAAAGACCTAAAGTATAAAAATAGAAACTTTGGAAGAATTTTGTGAATATTTTCCTGTCAGAAATATTTGGAGAATCAACAGACACTGGAAAGGAGTAACTCAAGGAACTCCCATTCTGATATGACCTTAAAGAGAGAGCTGCAGCTGGTGACTTCTACCTTACAAGAATTGTCCTTGAAAATTGATGTTTTTAAAGATAACCTGGAGAATCTAAAAATCAGCTGTCAGAAGCAAACTGATGTTCTTAAGGAAATGTCATAACAACAACAAACAAAAATAACAGACATAGAAACTTCATTAAATGATATTGAAGGGAGGCTCAAAGAAGAGGAAATCCAAAACAATATCTTCTCAAACAAAATACCTGGCTCCTGAAAAAGTTGGAAGACTTAGAAAATAGAGAAAGGTGAATAAATATTAGAATTTTCAGACTGCCTGAAAATAATGAAGGTGAGGACATTATTTATTTTTTTAACTTTATGGATTCCTGAGTTTCTATATTTAAAAGAAGGACTGAAATTTGCCATTGAAAGAGCTCACAGAGCTCTAGGAAAACCTGCCTAATATACTTCCTACATCAATAGTAATAAAATTATTATATTTTTTGGACAAAGAATTAGTACTAAAAGCTGCTTGGAGTAAATCACCCTTGAAATATAAACAAAACTTAATCATATTTGACAATAACTTTTTCACCAGAGTATTAGAACAAAGGAAGAAAGTTTGGCCAATTATAAAAATGCTTAAGCAAAACAACATCAAGACACAGCTTGCCTTTCATGCTAGAATCAAAATCCATTATTCAAATGAAATGAGAATGTTTAACAGCTTAGAAGAAGCTTCAACATTCATAAAAAACAACAATGTTATCACTATTCCTGAAGATATGAACTGGCCATCCCAGTCTATTAAGAGAACAAATGAAAACATTTCTAAACTGATGTTAAAAAGAAAAAAAAAATACTGATTCCAAAATAACTGGTCCATCTAAATCTGTCAAATAATCTACTTCACCTTGATTTGTTACTGTTTCAATATTCATAATACATTAATACAGGTAGGAATATTTCTATATTTAATTCTTGTTTTTTTTTTTCTTCTTTCTTTTTTCTCTTTTTTTCTCTCTTTATTGCTCTAGGGGTTTCTCTCAACTAAGACTAAAATGATAGATAAATGCAATATAATAAGTGACATTAATGAGATACAGTCTCTTTTGTTTTGAATTTGTATTCTTGCATCTCATAGTAATATTCATAATTGAAAATAACAAGGTAAACACATACTTGATTATATTTGATTTTGGTAAAAGTGTATTAAAAGAATGAATACATTCAATTAATTTAAATTAGTAACCTTTGCTTTTCTTGATATTTCTTTATAGTTAGATTAGCAGCCTCATGATCTATTCATAAAATATATTTGTCATTCATTTTTAAATGTTCAAGGGGTTGTTTCATATGTAGAGTAGCATTTTTTCTTATGCTACGGGTAATTGAGTTGCCACACAGGATTTGAAATGTCTTTCCAATAGTTTAGACTAAAACTTAGATTGCTAGGATGTTGCTATGCTGTCTGCTGTTTTGCCATTGTTCAGTTTTGTATACAGCTCATTTTTTTATTTTTTTTATTTTTATTTTTCTCGAGGGGACGAAAGTTTTGATAAATGAGTGAAGTGAAGCATTGAGTAATTGAAGCTTCTCATGAGCTCATAAATTGATTTCTGTTCTCTCCATGTGTAAAACTGAGTGACATTGCCAATTACCATTTCAACAGAAATAAGAGATTGACTCTGCAATCTTATACAAGTTCCGTAGTCACGATAGATTACTATCCATGAGGAGATAAGTTTTGTTTGTGTCCCTTGCTGACTGGGTTGTTGCACGGGACTTGAATATGGACTGCAAAAGTGCAGATCAAGATCTAAATTGTTTTGCCTATCCTTTGTCTAGTTTTTTGTTGTTGCTCTTCAGTTCGTTGCTTGATGTGGTTATGCAGTGTTGAGTCATTAATAAATTACACACTTTGTGGCTGCATGGTGAGTTCTCCATTCTTTGATAAGAAAATTGGACTGATGATGTGGGTTGCTGTGATGATGAAGGGTGGAGTCTAGGCTTCTAGCCTTGCAGTCATCCCGAGGGAAATTTGAAATGTTGTGCATAGAGGGAGACGTACAATTTATGTTATCTGTTGATAAGGCTACTTCATAAGATTTAGAGCCTGCTCTGCGAATATGTGGGAAAGGGCTTGGTCTGTTCTATTAGACATTTATTTTTTTCTTCCTCTCACTATATGGTCATTTGTGTAATATAGTTAAACTAGAGGGAATAAGACACTGATTGAAAGTGTTATGCGAGTATGTAGCTGTTTGAAATACCTCATGAACACATGAAATGTATAATAATTTTATTACAAGCTAATTGATCTGAAATTATGGGTTGCTAAGATGTTAGAAAGTAAAGAATGTATTTGTACTTATGCAAACATCTTATGAATGAGAAAGATGGCTCATATCTTTCATGCTATATTCAGAACACTAACTAAAGTAATCAAATGTAGTTATAACAGGAAAAGCAAGTATATATGTAAATGCAAAGATTTTACATAATGCTTAACTACTTGACATGTGGTACCCTTGACATATTTTATACTTCATAATCTAATGCATTGAAACTTGCTACTTCAGTAAAATATTGATATACATTACACAATGTTATAGATTTACAACTGCATTTAAAACATTACATTTAATCTCTATATTAAAGCAATATATTAAAAAAAATAAGCAACAAATGAATGCTTACATATATCCTGTGTATATACATGGGTAAACATGTATGTGCACATATATGTATATTTTTATGTGTGATTGTATACTTATATATATATATATATATATATATATATATATATATATATATATATATATACATATATGTGTGTGTGTGTGTGTGTGTGTGTGTATGTTTTAAGGTATTCATTATAGCTCAGACAACACACATGCAACCACATTAGATAATAAATATTTACTGTGTCTGACTACCCCACATTTTATATTGATTGATAAAACTATGAAAATTGATATAGGTCTTCAAACATCTTGAATGTGCATCCCCTATGTAAACATAAAATTATCATATTGTACAATGTGTAGAAGGAATAACAGGGGTAGAGAGGGATGAGAGGTGGAGGGAGGGAAGACAAGAACGTAAAGAGAATATATGAAATGACACAATTCTGATTATGAACATTCACACTAATTTAAAGAAATGTATTTCACATATTGATCCAATTAATACAATACCTATTAAGGTCATTCAGCTATAAAACTATACTATACTAAATAACAATAATTTAATAATCTAATGTTCATATAATAGGAGGGATAATCTCATATAATTTGGCAATATAAAATGCTGAGAATATTTTATTGTTTCTCTTTACTAGACTGGATTACATATATAATTCTTTAGATAAGCTATATTCTATTAAAAATGGTTCAGACTTGGTTTAATTTTAACTTTTTCTTATGATATATGAAGATACACAACAAACAAATCATAAGCAAATTCCTACAATTTAATCTCATTTAATGTATGTTATAATTAATGGATCAGTATACTTAAAATTTTACATTTTATTTATGACTATATAATCTCCATAGATACATATATGGAGCTCTTAAGGCTACTTGTTGTTGAGACATAAGGGTTAATCCAATACATTATTCTCTATCTATTGGATTAGGAATGTTTATCATTCCATGTACACTAAGGACAATCCTAACATTTGAAGTTATTTTGTCATATAAAATGTTTTTGTGATATTTTTTTCTGTCTTTTATAGGCCTGATCCAAACGTTATTATATGTTTTTTAATTCAGAAAACCTCTCAGATTACAATACTTAGAAATAATAAAATATTTATTCAACTTTACTGTCATGGAAGAGTTTTAAACTCTATTAACAAATATTTTTAAAGACCTCACAATCCTAAGTAAATAAATATGGATCTAGCGCTTCTCTCTTTAAATATTAATGGCTTAAACAATCCAAAGAAGAGATCACATTTACTAAGATATTTAAATTTTAATAAAGCACAAGTAGTCGTTCTCCATGAAACTCATTTCAAAACAAATGAAAAATGTATATGGAATCCAAAAGAATATCTAATGCTGTCTCATTATTCATATAAAACAAAAAACAGAGGAGTGATTATCTTTTGGAAGACAAATATCACTAATTCTCAAGTTATTTATAATTATGAAGATAAAGAAGGTCTCATGGCTCTTGTTACACTAAAATTCAATAACAGGATATTGACACTAGTGAATCTGTATTGGTTTCCTGGTATGGGGTAGGGACAGCTAAAAACACTTAGATCTTATTATTAACACTTATAAAGATAACTCTATAATTGTTTGAGATTTTAATTGTATTTTAGAGAGCTCTGATTCTACCAACAATAGACCTTTTTGTCTTACTTCAACAGCAAAACTTCTCAAGAAATGGAGTGAAAATCTTAATCAACTAGATATTTTTAATTTCAAAGAAACTAATTCATTAAATTTTTTACATCAAAATTACAAATTTGGCACTCAAACTAGAATTGACAGAATTTATGTCTCTCAAGATCTAAATACAAAAATATCTAACTCTTCAATAATTCTCTGTCCTTCGTCATATCATAACTATTATTCTCAAACTTCAAATAGATTTGATTTAAAAAATAATAATATATATGATGACAATTTCTGCATATATTACAAAATTGAAAGAATTTAAACCATGTCTGGTATCAGAATTACAAGTTTTTCTAGTTACTGATTATTCTGAAGAGACTAAAATAGTCATGATTTGGGATTCAGTGAAAGCTTTCCTATATGGTAAAACCCGTACATAGTTAAAAATATATCAAAAGAATTGGAATCAGAATTACACAATATACAAAACCAACTTATAAAGATTAAATCTAAAAGGTTGTCAAACTCCTCTAACAAGAAAAAGACAATTAATGAATTAAATAAAAAATATAATGAAGTTCTAGCCCATAAACCTAATTTAGCCCTAGAAAATTTAAAATTAAACACTTATTCAACTTCCCCGAAATACATAAATAACTTAGCTACAAGAATCAAAATACAACCAAGAGCTAATAACATCAGTATTCCACATGAGGGGAAAATTATCAGATATATGTGACATTTTAGATGCATTTAAACATCATTATACTGAACATTATACATATAGTAATTCCCAAAATAATCCTCTAAATTTGGAAACAACATTTCCCAAAATTAAGAAAATCGCAGAAAAACTAAAATTTGATATTCAAAAATTAATTTCACATAAAGGAGTTTTAGAAAAGATTAAAGAAAGTAAATGCAATAAAGCTCCAGTAATTGATAGAATTATTATAGAGTTATATAAACTTTTTCCAATTTCTATAACTACTCTTTTTCATAAAACCTTACTTGAAATCCAAACTAAAAACACATTACCACCATTTTATTTATTTATTTTTATTTTACATTTGTTGACCGGGCTAGTCTAGCTGGATATATGTCCATTTTCAGTAGAGGCCCAGGGAGAAAATCTCCAAGCAATGGCAGAGACAAAATACAATATATAGTAATATTTCCATCATGTAAATATTCCTTAATAACACCCATTATAAAAGAGGACAAAAATCCTACACACTGCAGCTCTTATAGACCAATATCTGTTCTTAACAATGATTATAAAATGTTCATGTCTACACTAGTTAACAGAATTAAAAAATCTTTGACCCATATTATAAATGAAGATCAAACTGGATTTATACACAACAGATACACATACGATAACATACAAAGGATATTAACATTTATTGATATATTGAAAAGAGAGAATCAAGAACCCCTAATAAATACACTAGATATAGAAAAAAACCTTTGATTCCTTAAAATGGCACTATTTATTTAAAGTCTTAGAAGTTTATGATTTTCCTCCCTCTTTTATTACTCTGTTAAAAAATATTTACAAAAATAATCTAGCATATGTAAAATTAAGACCTTTTACTTCCACATCTGTAGCTCTAACTAAAGGTACTAAATAAGGTTCCCCTATGTCTCCCATTTTATTTGCA
The DNA here is from genome assembly GCF_019279795.1 of Protopterus annectens. Lineage (NCBI taxonomy): Eukaryota > Metazoa > Chordata > Ceratodontiformes > Protopteridae > Protopterus > Protopterus annectens. The sequence continues at coordinate 1,195,861,510 of NC_056732.1, forward strand.
CTAGCAATTGAAATATTTGCCTCTTTAATACGTGGCAACTCTAAAATAAAAGGTATTAATATATATGGTCAATACAATTCTAAAATAGTGTTATTTGCTGATGATGTGCTCCTGCTCCTTACTTTACATAAATCAAAAAATTCTTTAAAAGAATTAGATAAACAGGTTGAAAATTTGTATACAATTTCAAGTATCCACTTTAATAAAACAAAATCTAACTTCATAGCATTAAACAAAAATGGGGAATTTCTAGTAGATGGGGATCATATAATTGGCAAACATGTATCCATTTTAAACTATGTAGGTATTACTTTATGTAAAAATACAGAAGAAACCTTAACTACAAATTACAATAAAATCATAAAAATAATGAATAAGTATCTGGATAAGTGGAATAAAATGTATATAACCTTTGAAGATAGACCCCAATTAATAAAAATGATATTATTTCCAAAAACTTTATATATAGCTCAAGCTATGCCCATAATACCTGACAAACAGCTCTTGAAATTTTAAATGCATTATTACTAAAATTTCTATGGCACACTAATAGAAAAAGAATAGCTTACACTCACCATATTGGACCATGGGAACTGGGCGGGATCAACTTCCCAGATATAGAAACATATATGAAAGCTTTCATTTTCAAAATGATCATAAATTGGATAGATTCAAGCTACTCTTTTAGGTGGAAATCACTACATTTTACTACAGTTCTAAACAAAAATCACATACTAAAAAAACTTTGTTATCTGATCGATCCAACAAGTTTTGGCATATATTGTGTATCAGCTTACAATATAATTTGATAAAACCTACTAAACTAAATTTTATAAATTCTATTTTCAATTGTTTTAGAAAAATGTATTAATACTAATATATATATTACATGTTGGTTAGATCTATTAATACAGTTCAGCATTACAAAAAAAATCTTTAATAAGATAAATACGAATGTCTTTAATACATGGGAAATTAAGATTGTTAGAGTTTGGAAACACTGTATTAACAATCAAAAAGTGACAGATATCCAGTACATAATGAATAAATATGTCCTGTTTCCATCTGATTGGCTAGTGCTTCAAAGTGTATTAACATACTCACAATACTTATGCAGAATGATTAATAATTCTTCCTTTAAGAATGAACATAAATTCATAAAATATCTAAATGAAATTATTTATAATAATCATAATATGGAAAACATAACCTCTAGATTATATAAAATTCTGATAGGCTATAAAGCTAGTCCTCAACAGAAATTTTGGAATTACATTACTAAAGAACATTCATTAAATATATCCTTGGAAAGCAAAACTAGCATGTTGCTTTCAATTAAATTAACATCTAACATGCAATTCTGGAGAATCTACACATGAAAATTTACGCATACAGCATTTTATACAACTGATAAACTAGCCAATCTCAGTCCTTCCAAAAATGCTACTTCCTGGAGATATTTACAGAATTGTATAGCAGACTGGATACATATTTTTCATGATTGTATTTTTGTTGAAAAATAGTAGAAATATATCAACATTTTTTACAAGCCATGTTTACAGATTCATTTGTTCTAATTCAAGTTTTAATTTTGCTGAATAGAAATGAAAACTTAGAAATGAAAAAAAAAAAAAGAAAATATGTATTTACTATGGACGATCCTAGCTGTTTCTAGGAAATGCATCTCCAAAATATGGAAATCCAACTCTGCTCCTACCTTTGAAGATTTTTTAACATTATTAAATGAAACAGCAATATTGGAAATCAAAATCAAAGAAATGTGGATTTACCCAAAACTATGGAGCAACAATCCATGGGGAAAGATTGTATCCCTTACTGAGACTTTAAAAATGAACTCTGATGCTTCCTACAAAATTTATGATTAAGGTCTAAATATGTTGAATCAGAAAGGTTTCTGTATAAATATAATTTCAGACCAAATGTAAATAATGCATATACTTTTTTTCTTTTTCTCTTGTTTAAATTTATTTGAAATCTATATCAAGATATTTGTTACATTTGAAAAAAAAATAATAATAAAAACTTTTTGAGTAAAAAAAGAATCTATGGAGATAGAATAAATTGCTATTCTCTTAGGGAAAGCTTCAAATATGCTTAGAGATATTAATGATGATAAAGTACTAATATAAATTAACAAACTAATTCAAATATGGAATAAACAGAATTACAACTTTGAAGAAAGACTTCAAATTATTAAAATAGTCTTGCTGTCTAAAATAATTCATATTATTCATACTATCACCAACTCTCCTTTTAAACCACAAGTAACACAATTCAATAATACATTATTAACATTTTATGGACATCCAAAAAGTCTAGAATTGCATATAAACATCAAATAAAGGATTGGGATAGAGGAGACAGCAGATTTCTGGGCTTATGTTAAAGCAACCTATTTAAAAATTATAGTATATTAGTTTGATAAAAATATTACTCCATTTGAAAGACTATATCAATCACTCCTTGATCCAAAGAAAATGAAAAATTTGAATTCTGTAGACAATATATAAAAAATGTATTGTGGTATGTCTTTTGTTATTACATGCAATACAACATTTATTCACCCACCTCCTCAATCTTTGTTAATTTAATTATTTGTTTTTAAATAAAAGCTCATATTAGCAAACATTGATGTTAAAGATTGGTTTAATTTATTGACTTCTTTTCATATTTTAAGAGATTATTGACACATTTTAATACAGCAGAGATAACAAGTTGGGAATAAAAGAATTTCATGGGATGGTATAACTGTTTTAATAAAGTAGCATTGAAATCTGTAACAAAAGTTCATCTAGAATTTTGCCTGGATCAAAGTGAATCTATCAGATACAAAACATAGCATCCTATGCATTAGAGAACTTTAAAAGAAGTGAACAATGAAGTAATAATAATGTCTCTTGTTTAATAAATTATTTATGACAAATCACTTATAAACAATAAATAATAAAAACTAATAAAATTATTAAAATTTAATAAAAAATAAAACATATTCTTCCATTCCTTCTGATATGTATAAGATTATGATAAAAAGAGAACATTTAAATGATAATTTATGGAAATACTTATTAAAAGGTAGAGCTGATTCTTTATCTGATGAAAAACTATTAATATTAAAATCGGTACAATTTACTTCTCTGGTTTATACATGGAAGATATCCTTATGGAAATGGTTGAATATATTCTTTTATACACCAAATATTTTAGCAAACATATGTAAATCTATTTTTTTGTTGTTGTTGTAGGTGTAACAAAAATGTAAAGCAGATTGGATTCATATTATGTATGACTGCACCTGTTTTTATATTACTGGCAAAATTTAGTCATTTTTAATAAGCAATATGGGGTGACAAATTCTAAGTCTAGAAACATTTTATTCTCTTCAACTATATAAAGCCAAATATTGTTAAAAATATATCAGTAATATCTTCTATGGATTATATTAGCTGTTGTAAGAAAGACCATTGTTAAGAATTGTGAAAAAATATCTCTCCACAATTTGAAGAATTCATTTCATTGTTAAAAATAGTATCTACTAAGGAGATTGAAATAAAAAATAAACAAAGATCTATATCATTAATTATGTCCAACCTCGGTGTCTGACCTCTGAATAAAAATTTTATGTCTACTGCAGTGGCGGCTGGTGACTTCAAATCAAAGGGGGGCTGCAGGGGACAGCTGAATGGGAGGGGTCAATGGGAAGGTGTGTGGCCATCTAGAAAGGGGAGGGTCTATGCTCAAAACCACAAAAACTGTAACTTTAATTAAATACGCTATCCTGTGAGCCAAACCGTCATTATGCAAGTCCAATCAAGACAAAATGAAGTGTAGAAGAAAAAAAATATTTTAATGCATTGGCTGCATGACAGCTTACTTAATATCTATATTGAAACAAAAAGGTTGTGAGGCAAGAAAAATAAATTACTCTTTAAATACATTACTGGAATGCCAGTCAAAATCAAGTATAAGAAAAACAAGCAGCACTCTACTCAAACCACTTCTTGCACTGCAGTTCTATTATAATTTATATTCAGCTTTATTAAAGTACCAAGTAACATGCTGAAAGTAGAACTCTCTGATGCCCCCACTTGTAAAAATGTTCCTTATCCAAAAAAAGACCTGCTGCCTGACAACTATCTACTTGTTTCATGGGGAAAACATGATCAAAGTAAAAAATGAAAAGCAAAAGAGAAATAAGCTCAAGATACATTGCTTAAAAGTATTACTGTACAGGTTATGGACCACATGATTGGCATTCTGTTTAGTTTATGAGTAAAGCCTGCAGAGATGACTGGAAGTCTCCAAGTGTAATTAGCTTCTTAAAATAATGTAATCCTATCCTTTATTACAAATACTGTCATATGCATTTCAATACCCAAGGCTTTTACATTATCTAGTTAAGTATTCTCTACATGGCAACAACAGAAAGGCTTTCAATGTTGGCAATTCTTTAACAGTATGCTTATTAAAGGAAGCTTACTTGTATCTTACAATCTCAGCCAAGCTTACCTGATGGTCATTAAAGTATTGCTACTTAAACACAGAGCAACAGGCACTTTGAGTAATAAGCATAAATCAACAGTACAAAAAATATGACAGAAACCAGACCATTCTGCAAAAATCAAGGGCAGATGAAAAGCCACTCTAGTACTTGTGTCTACCTTGGATGGGGGGGTACTCACACATTTACACTGCATAACTACTCCTTGCCTTGCTTCAACACATCCAGAGTCACTACATGGGGGAGTGGGGTGCAACAAGTATGTCACAATTTGAAATGTCTCTGACTGACTGTGATGACCCTGACACATTTGTCATACCTCTCAACCTCAGAGCAAGAAATCTGGACAAAGCCATACAAAGAAGTGGGACAAAAGCCCAAAAATAAGGACAATTTTTAAAATATTGCTCTTATAAACTTAGAAAGATAATAGAATATGTTTTGCATTAGTATGAATTTTCTGAATGGTATGAAATCTGAAACTCAAATGTTTGTCATTTTCTAACTTCAGTCTTTAATGATTTGTCACTAATTTGCCAAAAAAACACAGTTTTATGAAAAATGGACCAAAAATGTGACGTAAAAATATAAAATAGCCACACAATACAGCTGGGAACCTGTCAAAGAAGGGACACTTTAATATGAGTACTGCTAACTTGAGCAGCTGACAAAATAAAATAATCTGCATGCATTTCTGAAATAAAAGTAATCTATAACTCTGATTATTACAGTTATTTCTTAATTGTAAACCCTCCATATTTTCTTCCAAAATTGATATTTTGCAGAGGGATTATTAGGGGAAGAGCAACATTTTGAGCTAAAATCAGGGACAGTTGAGAGGTTTGGCTATGCCTAATTCAATAAAGCAATTTATTTGCATGTACCTCTCAACCTGTTAATGCAAAAAATCTGGACAAGGCCAAATATATTGGGGGAACATATAAACAGTACTAAAAATTGCTCTTGTATAAACTGAGACAGTTGATAGAACAACAGGTCTTATTTTAGCATGCATTTTTCTGAAGGTTATGAAGTCTGAAACTCAGTGTGTCATTATTTAGCGACTTAATTCCTAAATGATTTGCCAGAAAACCACTAATTTTATGAGGAATAAACCAAAAATAAGAAAAAAAAATCTATTCATTCTTTGAAAATCTGGACAGTCGGGAGGTGTAGTTCAGCTGGGGCTAAGTTTGCCACCCTTCCCCCTCACAAAATCATGGTCGAATGGAGCCTCCCCCTGAGCTGCAGCCATTCCAATGATCCATTACTTGGCTATTTCACTCCATTTACCATAAACACTAATGTGCATACTGATTTACTTCTATGATGATTTGGACTTCATTTGAAAGTTTTATTTTGCATTTTACAGCACAAACACTAAGACATCTGCTAAACAAACTTAGTATTAAAACTTCTCTGCCCTTGAAACTTACATTCATTGAAACAGCATTGAAACCCACATTCAAAGAAAATACATTTTACCAGTGGCAGATAAAGATTAATTCTGGGCTGTTTTCAAATCATAGGCCCCTTGCATATGAAACATACATGTGCTCTTTGATACACCTTCCTATTGTTTTGAACATTTTTCCAGTAAACAAATGAAACAAAACGCATGCACCAATAATGACAAAGCTGCCCAATTCAGAGCATTTCCATCATAAAAGTCTATTCAAACTTCTACAGTCCACCATTATCAGTAAATATGCACAATTCTACAGTCCACCATTATCAGTAAATATGCACAATCTCTGAAGTAAAAAAGTCATCTAAATAATTCCACATTAAATAAATCTGTAACTAATGAAGTGGTTACTGCTAGTAAACACCTTTATATTTCATAGTTTCATCGAAAAATTAAAGTGTCTGATGCCCGAGGAATAAATTGCTTATATTACATTAAAAATAAGCTAGTCATATTGCAATAGGAAATGGATGGCAGACTGATAACAGGCTCATAGTTAGCATCTTAACTTTTTCAGTATGGCAGCATTCACCTCTTGTGGGAGTAGAACCAACAACTTTCTGCATCAAAAGCAAGTACACAACCTGTTGTGCTATTACCAATGCAAGCTGACTTAGCATAAGCAGCACCAAACTTCCCTTCCCCTGCAGCTCTCAGCTCCTTGTTAAATCTACTCAATACTCAACTGCATCTCAACTTCGCAGCACAAGAAACATGGAAAAAGCCAAATTTATTGGGGGGGGGGTCAAAAGGCCAAAAACCAGGGACACATTGCTTGTATAATATTGGAAAGTTGCTAGAATAAAATGCTGTGTTACCACCATACAATTTACTGCCAAGGCCCCTGTGCAAAACAGTCAGAGCAACATACCACTATGCCAAATCAGCTGCTTTGTGAAAGAGAGGAAGACTGAAACTTAAATGGCTATCATTTAATGAATTCAGTTCTCACCATAGCTGTCAACCTCTTAGCACAAAACACCTGGACAAACCCAGTAATGAGGGAATACAGCCCTCAGACATATTCAGTGAATTCAGTTCTTGCTATAGTTGTTAACCTTAGCACAAAAAACCTGGACAAAGCCAATAATGGGGTAATACAGTCCCAAAAATAAGGACACATTTCAAATATTCATCTTATAAACTTACACAATTGCTAGAATAAAAGGTTGTGTTACTATGTATTTTCTGAAGAATATGAAGTCTGAAATTCAAATGCCTGTGAATTTTACTTCTGACGGAACAAAAACAATTTTCAGCAGAGGCCCAGGGAGAAATACTGCAGACACATGTCTTTGTAAAATGGCAGGACACCAGAGCAAATCCACACAAACACAGGGATGAGATGCAGACTCCACACAGAAGGCACCCCAGCCAAGAATCAAACCAGAAAACCTATAGCTGTGAGGCAATAATGCTACCACTGCACCATCAAACATGTAAGGAATTGAACATTCAGAAACCTGAAGTCTGAAATTCAAATGCCTGTCAATTTTATTTAACATTTGTTAATCAGAACAATCTAACTTGGAACAAAAAAACAATTTTCAGCAGAGGCCCAGGAAGAAATAATACAGACATGCATTTGTAAGTAACATAGGAGGACACAAAAGCAAACCCACACAAACACAGGGAGAAGATGCAGACCCCACACAGAAGGCACCCCTGCAAAGAATCAAACCTGAGAATCTGCAGCTGTGAGGCAACAATGCTACCACTGCACCATCAAATATCAAGCATTGCAACATTTAGAAACCACAGATATTATGAGGAACAGATTAGATCAAATATGAGGCAAAAATCTGCAATTTTTTTTATAAATGGTGGTGGGTAGGGAATTCAGGTCCTTAACACCTGCATACAAGGTACAGGGTTCAAGCCTGGGTATCTCTACCCACCACCATTTGTTCTCTCTAGCCACCAGTATATAGTAACTGGGGCATTATACACACACACACCACCTCATTATGTTAGCATATGTGAAGCTTAGAACATCTTATAGATGCACAAGTATAAATATGTCATTTTCATCATGCAAAATATCTAGGGACCCTATCTTATTAAAGTCGCTAGTGACATGATACCAAAATGTAGCTATAGTAACCACATTTCTGAATACAAATCCCTGACATAAGCATACTGCTTTTCTGGGAGAAACAAATCTCTCTGGGGCTAGCAGTGAACATGTATTATCACACATCTAGCTAAGGCTATTATAATTTTAAAATCCAAATGCCAACTGCTTTACAAGCCCAACATGCTATCAGGTACAAAATGTTCATTATGTATGCATTTTAAGGGGATTTACTTTCTTTCAGTTGGCTGGTAAATGCTCCTTCACACACACCACCTCATACCAGCCCAAACGCTCCTTCACACACACCACCTCCTACCAGCCCAAATGCTCCTTCACACACACACACAATCAGCAACCACCTCCTACCAGCCCAAACGCTCCTTCACGCACACACAATCAGCGACCACCTCCTACCAGCCCAAACGCTCCTTCACACACTCCTACCAGCCAAAGTGAACAACTAGATCAGCGACCACGAGAACACCAGCGATCAGCTCCTTCAGCCCAAATGAGAACACCAGCAAAGCGATCAGCAACCCGGTACTCACCAGCCCCTTCAGCCCAAATGTGACCCGGTACTCATCAGCCCAAACGAGAACACCAGCGAAGCGACCCGGTACTCACCAACCGAAGTAAGCGATCAGCTCCTTCAGCACACACGAAGCAATCCACACATACCCTTTGTGATCAGCTCCTTCAGCCCAGAAGATGTAAAGCAATCCACACACGCCCTTTGCGATCAGCTCCTTCAGCCCAGAAGATCAGTGACCCGGTACTCACAAGCCCAAGTAAGTGATCAGCTCCTTCAGCACACACACCTTTGCTCCTGACTGAAGCCCGCACACTGTCTTGCAAGTCCTGCGAGAGCAGCTCAGTCCTCTCATTGGCTCTGACTGTGGCTGAAGCAGTCCGGAGCTCCTCTGTGTGGTGCGGTCGTCACCACATAGAATCTTGGTATCTCACAGCAATGATTGCTGGGTACCTGCTTGTCCTTATCTGGACTGCTGGTAAGGCAGTCAGGATCGGGGCTTGTGAATTTTGTGTTTAAGTTTAACAGATATTGTTTTGTTTTTGCCTAGGTGGGAGGGCTGCAGTCCGATAGGACGAGCCACCCCTGGTCCGGACTATTGCACATGCGCAAAGTCCGCGATTTTTAAAAAAAAATTTTTTTCTATTTATTTCTTTATTTTAAAGTTGAGGCGGCTGCAGTCCGGCAGTCCAAGAGCATGGGCCGCCCCTGGTCTACTGGACATGTGGATTTATGTATTGCATTAGTATTAAGACTCGATTTATTATTAACATATATGAAATGTTTTTTTCTTATTTGTATGGTATGCATATTGTGCATATAGATTAAAAAGTTAAAATTTAAAAAATTAATAAGTTATTAGGATAGATAAATCTATGAAATACATGTTAGTATACAGTATATATAGAATCATAATGTAATTAATGAATTATTAATAAAAAAGTAATCAAAAATATTTATGCAAAGGAGAGTGCCAAACTAATCAATGCAGTAAGGTAGATCCAAAGATATGTGTAGAGAAGTACAGGCAAAAGCACCCAGATATGGAAAATTTCACAATACAAGAAATAAGAACACAAAGGGGTACATAGAACAGTGTATTAGTAAGGTAGACATTAACAAATAGAAACTGAAATTATAGAAAACCTGCAAAGTTAAGGGTTTAGTGTTGAAAATCCAACACAGATAATGTCACAACATGATAGAACAACAAGTCTCAGAATTAAGGAGAAACAGGTGTAGCAGGAGACATCCGAAGAAGAAATATGGACTTGGGAAAGAAAAAAGAGATGTAATATGTTGCAATATTTATGCAACAGGGAAAGCAAAACTAATCAATACAAAAAAGTAGCACAGATCTTTGAAGAAAAATACAGGCAAAAGCACTTTCAGGATATAAAAAAAAAAGAAAGCAAATGGGGAAATGGAAAAGAGAATTAGTACTGGAGAAGTTGAAGAAATTGAAACTGGAGTTATGGATTACATCTGAAGTGAAGCATTTAGTGTAGAAAATCCAAATCAGTTAATGTCAGAGCATGATGGAACAACGAATCTCCAAACAGGTAGAGTGGGAATCATTTGATGACTTGCCACATGATAATGCTCTAGAGCCATCAGTAGGACGCCAGTACAAAAGTTCAGCTGGAGTTGCACAGCAAGGGAAGGCCAGGAACACTGGCAACTCTGATGCAGGCAATGATGTGGAGTGATGGGCCAATGAGTTCCTATAGAAAGGAGCAGCAGATGGTGCAGGATGAAGCTGAAGAGGATATGCCACAGGAAGACATTCTAGAACTTTCTGTAGCATGTCTGCAGGAAACAAAGAGGAAATAATGTGATCGTAGTTTCAAAGAAAATGATGTAAGGGGAGTGTTGCTTGATTTAGTAGAGATGAATAGACACATTAAGATCAATGAAAGAAACTGATTACAGAAGGTAAATAAGAACCAGAATGTTACCTAAGCCACCTGCATTCAATATGCAGATGATTCTACTCTAGTATGTACTGTCCCCTCTGCTCCTGAACTCCAAACCATTACTCAAACTATATTTAGCTCATTTGGGAATTGGTTGCTACAACGTTGCCTCCTACTAAATGCCAAAAAAAACAAAGCTACTGCTTTTTACCCCAACACTTGCATCTTCCCCTATTCACCTCACTGTCAAGACCAATAATGGCACTATCATTGCATCAGACCCAACTACGAAACTATTAGGCATAACAATTGATCAACATCTTAACTTTGGTTCACATATTAACATGACTATCAAAACTGTAAACAGAAAACGTGTCTCTCTCTCTATCGAATAAAGTTTTTCTTACTGCTGAAGCCAGAACCACCATTGCCCATACCCACCTTATCTCTACCCTCCTCTATGCCTCCCCATTTATACCAATCTTTCCAAAATTAACCTTAATAAACTGGCAACCTCCTATAACAACATTACCAGATTTGCCACTGGCTCCCCATTTAAAACCCACCACTGCCTAAATCTTAAACAGCTTGGTTAGCTAGAACTTCAAAACCAGCTACTTTTTCAACAACTTATCATCACCCATAAAATATTACATCAGCCCACCAACACTCCCATTCTCATTAGCCTAATATCTCCCTATAGTAATCTCACTACCCTTCGCTCAGCGAATAAATTACAAGTAACCATCCAGAAATCCTTTAGCAAAGCAGGTGACTCCCTCTTCTCTAATTCAGTAGGGAGAATCTGGAACAGGCTTCCCAGCAATCTACAATTACTTTCATCATTACCACTCTTCAAGAATCAAATAAAACTACTCCTTAAAACCCAATGGCTTTGCCCATGCACTAACCCAGATTAAAACTAACTGTGGCATTACTGTTTTCACCCTCATTCAATACCAAACCTGATTACTAATGTCACTCTTTGGCTTTAATCTTCTCCAGTCTTCTAGTGCCTGCAAACTACCCTGTATTACATAAAATAAGAAAATTCCCCCTACTCCAGGCACCTGCATATCAGCCTTATATGTATTTTTTTTCTGTTTTACTAGTGGGTATAATCCTGAACATACCCAATAACCACTTTAATCCGTCTTACGTTTCGTACTTTTCTCTAAGATAAATGTCTATCCCTTTACCTAATCATTTGCTTACATTAGAAAAAAAGACTTTCTGAAATACTATCAGCAAAGAAAATGTATATGAATGTTTTAATTGATGTGTTTTTCGGTCTTCTGTCTTTATTGTCTCATTTTTTTTTAATTTATTCTTTGTAATATTGTTATTTAGCATAGTTTGAAGCTTATCTCCCCAGGCCTCTACTGAAAATGGACATGTATCCAGTTGGACTAGCCCAGTCAACAAATGTAAAAATAAAAAAAAAAAAATAAATAAATAAATAAATAAAAAATGTTAGAAGTCTGATAAAACACATGAACACAGTTATCAAGACTATTAACAAAGAATTGTGATATAACAGTAGGAATTAGGATATATTTATGTGCAGTTAAGATAACAGATAATGTCTTAAAAACATGGAGCAATAAGGAAAAGGAAGAGAAGAAATAAAAAGTCACCATGGAAACATCGAATAGAGAAAACTATAAAACAATTAAGACAAGAAATGTCACTGTTAGAAGAATATAAAAGAGGGAACAGATCAACCAAAATACTTAGAAAAATAGATGCTGTAAAAGCAGTGCAAGTTATCAAAAGAGACAAGGATCTATCATATACCATTGTAAATAATAAACTAAAGATATCAGCACAAGCTGAAAATGTTAGAAGAATGCATATACATATTAACAAAAAGTACAAAATAAACAATGCATTAATGACCCCCAAAAGGTTTTATAGAGAACTGGTAAGCAAAGCAAAAGGAATAGAAATACCACAAAAATAAATAAATAAAAAAAAATGATCTTGAATGGATAGAAAAAGTAAAGAAAATATGAGAACTTCAAATGTATAGGATATGAAATGCAATAAAGTAATGGCCGTAGTAATTGAAACAAAATTAAGAAAGTTTCTAAATGAAAAAAAACCAGGAACAGATGCAGTACCTAAATTCTGAATAAAAGTATTAACATCTTTACAGAAAGATTTAGCACTGAGTAAGAATTATTTGTATGCACATCCTGACCAGATGCCAACCTGGTTGACAACAGGAAAAATGACACTTCTCCTTTAGAGTGATTCTGTAAGCCATCCTAAAAACTATAGACTAATAACTTGCCTTCCAAAGATGTACAAACTATATACTGGAATTGATGTACATACAGTTTATAGTCATTTAGAAGAAAACTATCAAGAGAGTTATAAAGAACAGAGTATCACATGTTGCTAAATAAAGCCATAATAGAGAATTGTAAAAAGGGGAGGAATCTAAGTATGACATGAATAAATTAGAAATTGACAGCATTCCATATTCATGAGTAAAGGAGTGCTTAGAAATGTATAATATACATCTTACATTGATCAGTTACATTACAGTGACCATGAAGCAGTGGCAAACCTGTTTGCAATTAAGCCATGACAAAGAGCAAATTATAAAAATTCAAAGTGGGATATTGCAGGGTAATTCTTTGTTACTGCTGTTGTTTTGTCTTGCTCTTACCCCATTAACGTTTTTACTTAACAGATTAGGTCTTGGTTCCAACTTAGTTCCCAGAAAACAACCTTGCTTAGAGACTACAAAGTTACTTTTTGTGGATGGCTTAAAGGTGTATAGTTAATCAGATGAAGGATGAAAGCACAATGACAAGTGGTTAACACTTTCTGAGATGATCTAAGAATGACATTTGGGACAGTATTCATAGTTAGTTATGGAAATGCATTAAGGATTTTCAATGCATGGGTGAATGAGTGCAATTGTGCTATGTTTCATACAGGCCATTTATGTCAATGCAGGGTGACCTCAAACATACTTATGCAAATGGGTAGATAATTATATGGAAATCAGGAGGGATGTAAATCAACATATGCTAATGAAGGCTAGTTTACATCCTTTGCAATTCATATTCAGTTCTTCCCCCATAGGCGCAGGTTAGGAATGCATGATCTTCCTATCCTCGTGGACAACAAAATATGCATAACCATCACTATAATTTCTACAGGGATCTTCCAGACACAGACTGGGGACATGTTGGGGATCTCAGAGGATTCTGCCTTGAGGGATACTAAAACAGTTCATGGATGTACTCTTTGCACATGTGAAACAGTACATCTATTTTCTTATTTCACCTCAGGACCATGCCAGGACTATGCATGGCTTTTATGGGCTGGCACATTTCCTTGAGGTACTTGGTGTGATAGATTGCAAACAAGTTACAATTAGGGCCCTTCCTGGTCTACAGGGGGAGCAGTACTGCAAAACGAAGGGGTACCATTCCATCAATTCCCAGCTAGTGTATGATGCATGGGATGCATCACCAACATCTCTGCCCAGCATGCTGCCAGTGCATATGATTCCCATATCTGGCATACTAGCTCACTCTGCCACCTCTTCCTGTATGGTAGGATGCCTAGTGGTCATCTTGCTGTTAAGATGATTATTTTTTATTTTATTAATTATTAATTTTAAACTTTATTGCTGTATATCAATATTTATTTTCTGTTTTGTCTCCCCTCCCCTTTCTTTCTCTCTTTTGTTTTTATTTTATTTATTTATTTATTTTTGTAAGGAGATGCTGAATATCCACTGGAGCCACGGGTCATGATAAATCTTTCTGGTGCTGTGGAGGGCACATATAAAACATCCCTGCTCCAGACCTGTATTGTCATTGTGAGGATGTTTGGCCTCTTGAAGAGCCATTTCAGGTGACTGGATGAGTCTGTGGGTGCCCTTCAGTATGACCCAGCTACTGCATGCAAGACTTTTACTGCCTCTTGCATCTGCATAATATTATCATGCACCAGTCTGGTATTGAAATGATCCATGAGGTCAGTGCAGCTTCTAGTTGTAGTCCCAGTAATGGTGACCAGCCAGCAGCAGTAACACGGGACCCCATTTTGTAGGCTCGCACATGGCATGCAGCTGCACAGGTAAACAGGCAGCATCTACTAAAGAGCTATGGACAGGAACATTCAGGTTAATCTTTCCTTTTTATTATATAAAAAAAAAACTTAGAGTATAATTGATGCATGTAGTGATATTTGTGGGCAATGCTGTGTGATGAGTGGTCTGATGTCTCAGTAGTTATCTAGTATTACCTGTTTGCCTGACTGCCCACTGATTCCAAGTCAGTGGTGCTAAAAGGCATGCAATCAATAATGAAATCAATAGTTGTACCTGCTGTACAGAATAACTTTTGCGTTGATTGTTTATTCACTATGCAATAGAAAGCAATACTGGAAAAATGAAATATTCAGCTGTGTATGCCATTTCTGTTTACTGTTTTCTGTTATATTGGACATCAGATTGTTTTTGAGTGTCATATAAAATACATTCTGACTTCAGAAAATGTGATCTTCATTTGTGCAGTAAGGAGGGTATGCTGGTTGTAGTTAACTTTACATGGCAGGATGCTTATCTTAATATGGCATTTCCTTATGATGTATTGGACCTAAAATGTTGGCTCATTACTATTCTGATGTCTTATTTAACTGCAACCAGAAGGAATGGCAATCCATGTATCATTGTTTTTTGTCTAAAACTCATTCCTGTACTTCATAGAAGTACACCCCCCCCTTTTCCACAATCAAATTAAACTGAACATTTTAAGTTATGTAAATTATTCAGGTTCACAGAACAGTGTAAATAATAGCTGTGAAGTGAATAATTGAATATATATATATATATATATATATATATATATATATATATATATATATATATGCACAAAAAACTCATTCCAACTAAACAGTAAGCTCTGTCATTGAACCTAATCCACAGACCTTCTAGACTAAATATGGCATATACATTTCCTATTGAAAGGCATAGTGATGGTGCAATTGATTTGGAGGACAGGCCACTCTGAGAACTGTAAAGTGAATTAGTCCACTGGTGTGATCTACTGGAGGTAGGTGATCATGCTGTCACAACCCTCACACTGTTGAGTGACCATGATCATGACCTAGAACATGAGGTTCTTCTAGGTGGAGATAACTGCTGACATGGCCTATGAGAAATGTGCTGTGATTGTTTACTGTGAGTACTGCCATTACGGTCTTGAGAACCAGACGTAGTATCATGTGATTTCCCCCCCACATGTCCTGCAGTACACCATCCCTTGCCTCTCATAAAACTAAGTCCAGCTTGAGTCTGGTATGTCTTAACTAGTGTATGAATGTAGACTTCAAATGATGCTTGATGTGTCAACATACTATGCACCACTGATATCATGGCTTTATCCCTGCTCCATGCCAATTTAAAGTATTGTTAGAAGTCATCACACATACCTTGTTGGACTTCAACCATTTCTAGCTGGCTGTCTGTTGCAATGTTTTGACCCTTAACAATGTAATGGCACATTTCTTGTTGGGCAACCAATGCTTTACTTGTTTGCTGAGATACTTGTAAATAATTCCTGCATCTGCAACCTCTTGGTAATGGTGTCACTGTTGATGATGTGGCATCAGCATTTCTGTCATCATCCTCAAAGTGCTCTTCTGTTCTTCTGAGTGTGGAGATACTGGTGTACAGGTACAGGGTTGTTCCTGGTGTACAAGTGTGAGTGGAATGTCAACTTGTATGTGATTTTGTGATACAGTGCCACTTTCTGTAGAGTTACTAACATGTGGGGTAATAAATCCTGCAGTTAAACTTAGGAACTCCCTGCCACTTCCCTCAGGCTGTCTCATAAATATAACTATGTTATCATCATCATCATCAGCAGCGGCAACATACAGTCTGCTGCTGAATTTATCCATATTGATGAACTGTTTGTTTCTGATGTTGATTCTGTAAAAGAAATCATTAAAAAATGAATAACAATACAACAGAATATTGTATAGTATGCTTACAAGGTGGTGAGTGGGGAACTTACCATGCACACTGTCTTCATTTTCATTACTTGCTGTTGTACAAGGCTCGCCTAATAATAAAAAATTATGAAATGGTTAATTGCAGGAGTCTTTGTCATAATTTGGTTTTAACTATAAGAAGTATACATTTTAAAACAGCCTTCAGGAGCTGATGAATGGAAATGCTGCTGCAGACTTTGGTTTGATGGAACAGTGTCCATGCCATCTTTAATTATTCCATTTGCACCATCTTCTATATTATAGTCATCCCCACAAATGGACTGAAGTCACTCATTAACTGTTGTTAACTTAATAAGATTAGGAGGCAGCCCATAGTGGTCCTGAAAACTGCATTCTGGCTGGCTGTGCCTCTAGCATGTGTTACCATAGTGGTTGCCCTTTTCTTGCACTGTGCCAATGATCCATTTCTTCCTCCAACTACATAGAATTCAACAACTATTTGGCTACATGCTTTGTTCCTCTCTGCTTGTCTGTCCCCCTTTACCAAAAATAAGTCTCCCATATGTCCTAAGTGGTGCCTTGAGTACACAGTTTTCCTCATGGGTAAAGTTATCTTGATGTTTATGCCTTGTTTCCTTATTATCCATCAGTAATAAAAATAAAGTGGAAGAAAAAGGGCTGCAGTCAGACACTTGTCACAGTACTGTTTGGATGATATCAGTTGTTAAAGTTGAAAGCAGTATCCTGCTATTTCTGCCACCCACAGATATAAGTAAATATGCAAAAATATATATATATTATCTAAACTATACAACAACAGTTTATTTAACAATTACAGCAGTTAAACCAAAACCAGTCTGCAATGATGTCTACCATTGCCATGTACTTACAAATCTATTCCTGTTCTTTACACACTGAAATTTCCCAAGTACAATAAGCATTTTTCCATGTATGCAGAATCTCTACAGTACACTTTTTTAAAGATCTAATCATCGTACTGCATATGGCAGTCAACTTCAAGAAATTGAACAAAATTACCAGCTATGCAATGGCAGTAATACATGCACACTACATATCAAAATGTATTGAAGGTAAGCTTTAAATCAATGCTACAGTAACTGTTAAAGTGTTTCTTAATGAATAATAACTGCTGTATAAAGTTTTCCTTAATTTTAGATGTCTACAGTATCCAAAGTCATTTGGTGTGTATCTCAACTATTCACAAATCAGTATAGTGAAGCTCAACCTTTCAGAATAAATTCAGGCTGCTTTACATGTTTGTTATGAAAATTAGACTACTTTATGCAAATCTATATGAATCATAATATTATGAAAACTTGCCCAAAGGCATATCGGTATATTTCAGCATTTTGTCAGTTATCAGTGCTCAACCCACAGTACATGGATGTATTTTAAGGAGACATAGATGCTCTGTGGATGATTGTGAACTATGCAGCATTGCCAAACTGCCCTAGGAGATGTGAAGATTGCCCTAAACTAACCAAAATGATAATATAGCTGTAAAATTCAAAATGGGGTCATCTAAATGTCAGGTTGAGAACACTATAATAGTTAATTCCTGCCCATCCAACAGTGTATCTCACACCTTAACAAGTGATACATAGCATAAAGTCATAAAATCATTTTTAACATTACTGTTGACATTTTATTTTTCCCACACCTGCATTAAAAATAGAGAGAGAAAAATCCCACTTCACTGCATGACACATAAAACTGTTAGAGTAAAAAAAATTACTTTCATTAATAAGTATTAACAAAGACAGATATTATCCAGATATTTAGAGATCATTTATACCCTACAGAAAGAGCAGGTAAATATTTTCTTTTAAGAAAAGTCAGTATGTGACAAAGCAGTTTTGGTTACACCAAACTTGCCATTAGTATCTAATAAGCATGCTCAAAAAAAACGGTTCAGTCAAGGTGATCACACCCAACCGAGAGTAGTTCTAACCCTGCTTAGTACATCCATCACCTTAATTTTCTCATTCTGTTTCTGGCTCTTCGAATGAGGGCACCACCTATGAAGACATAAGGATGCACTCCTAGCTGGTCTGTGTAAGAGACCCTAATAATGTTCTACCTTTTCTATGACTCATACCTGGAGAAGATCCAGGCATGCATGAGTCAGAGTATGTGGAAGAAAATAGATACTGGGCAGTAGTTAGATAACCATTTGTCAATCCTGAGCATAACCTGCTCTGATTAGCAGTGCCGTCACAGGTATGACAACTTGCAGAAGTAAAGTGCTGACTAGGTAGACAAGTGGGTTGACCAAGTAATGGAAAAAAGCCAGAGTTATACAGTAAGTAAAACTCTTTTAATTTATATACACACACACACACACACACACACACATATATATATATATATATATATATATATATATGGGTCCCCTACTATTTACCGAAACGCCGATTCGCCGACAAAGAAATCACCGACACCAAACGACCGACAACAAAAAGTACCGACAACGCAAAACACCGAACACCATAACACCGACACACTACACGTAAACAACACAGTACACTACAGGACATATCCACTAGCCCTAACCCAAACCCTAACCCTAAGGTCCGACACTACCGCACACTCTCCCTACCTGCACCCTAACCCTAACTCACTTACCCACCCCTAACCCCAAGCTCCGACACTACCGACACTCTCCCTACCTGCACACTAACCCTAACTCACTTACCCACCCCTAACCCCAAGCTCGATACTACCGCACTCTCCCTACCTGCACCCTAACCCTAACTCACTTACTCACCCCTAACCCCAAGCTCCGACACTACCGCACACTCACCTATCACACACCCTAACCCTACATCCCTCACTATTGCACACTTACCTGTCCGCTCCCTACTCCTAAATCCCTCACTATCGCATACTTACCAGGTCGCTACACATTCCTTGTCGGTCTTCCGCTGTCGGGATTCCAGCGTGTCGGTCAACTGCGTTGTCGGTCGTTTGGTGTCGGTGATTTCTTTGTCGGCGAATCGACGTTTCTGTAAATAGTAGGGGACCCATATATATATATATATATATATATATATATATATATATATATATATATATGGGTCTTCTTCTAATGACCGAAACGCCGATTCCGACAGTGAAATCACCGACACCAGAAACCCGACAACACACAAACCCGACAACGCTAAACACCAACACCATAACACCGACACACTACACGTAAACAACACAGTACACTACAACACATATCCACTAGCCCTAACCCAAACCCTAACCCTAAGGTCCGACACTACCGCACTCTCCCTACCTGCACCCTAACCCTAACTCACTTACACACCCGAACCCCAAGCTCCGACACTACGCACACTCTCCTACCTGCACCCTAACCCTAACTCACTTACACACCCAACCCCAAGCTCCGACACTACCGCACACTCTCCCTACCTGCACCCTAACCCTAACTCACTTACACACCCCGAACCCCAAGCTCTGACACTACCGCACACTCACCTATCACACACCCTAACCCTACATCCCTGAGTATTGCACACTTACCTGTCCGCTCCCTACTCCTAAATCCCTCACTATCGCATACTTACCAGGTCGCTTACACATTCCCCTTGTCGGTCTTCCGTCTGTCGGGATTCGAGCGTGTCGGTCAACTGCGTTGTCGGTCGTTTCGTGTCGGTGATTTCACTGTCGGCGAATCGGCGTTTCGGTCATTAGAAGGAGACCCATATATATATATATATGTATATATCCAGCTATACATATATATATATATATATATATATATATATATATATATATATATATATATAGATATATATATATATATAAATAAATAATATGGACAGTATATATGAAAGGGGGTTAAAAAAATGCATAACTACATGTACTTCCAGACTCATATAGCTATACCAGGAATTATTTACTTGTACTGAAATTATGGAATGCATAACATTTCTGTAATCAGACATCCGTTTATTGAAGAAAGAGGAATTCTAGTACTGTAATAACAGGTTACAATGATACATAAAAGTATCAGTTAAGACTGTTAAAATAATAACATCTATAGGTAACAATTTAAATCTTTTACTATTTTTTCAAGTATGAGTAATGCTGACTGCATATAATATAGTTATGAAATAAAACTTTCAGTTACAGGGAAAATAAGTTTAAACAGAGAAGTATTACATGAAGATAGTTTTCTAAGAGATGGAGAACTACAAGTAATGGCAATTTCTTAACTTAGTTGTTTGTTCATAAGTATTTCTAAATGCACATACAACATGACTGCAATGATATTCATCACAGCCTAGTTGGAATGCATGATGGGGTAGGGGAGTGTGAGTTACTTTGCTAAGAGAATGAGCAGCATATAAGTTTTCAGAGAACATACTGTTTTACTTCAACATTACCTACTATAAATTACACACATTTCTGCAGGAAAGGAAATGCACACTTCTTGATTTGACATATTTCAGACTTTGCACTTTAGCTACACAAGAGTTTTTCATGCATTTTTGAAACATAACACAAGACTCATTTCATATTTCCCTGCTTTCCCCCAGAATTCAATGGAATATTACTACTATACTGTAATAATTCATGCATATGTGCATTTAACAGCTAGAATGGGAAAATAATGTTTACAGACAACAAACGTTATTTTTTTAACAGCGCATAGTAAAAATGATTATGTATCACTAATTGTATGAGGAAAATTGATAAAAATGATTTAGAAATTGATTACTGTCATATTCCTGTTGTTATAGCTTTGAAGCTGAAAGAAATGCAATTGAAGCCTTAACTGATGAAGAGAAGTATCTTATAATCTGAATTGTTAGCTTGCTTAACTGCAATAATTACTCATTTCTTTTTTGTTTTGTTTTTTGTTTTGTTTTGGGTTACTGTATACTATGTATTTAAACTACATAATTTAAACACACAGCCCTTTCAGAAAGACAAAAGCCCTTGTCATTTCAATTCATCACAAGTATGCATGGATACTCTCTTAAGTTCATCTCAAGTACAGAAGCATATCACAAATCACTACCACCAGCTGTAAGTGTAAGCAGTTCCCATACACAAGTTTTACTTCAATAAAGATTTTAGACTGCAGTGTTTCAATATTGTGCTGTTAAATTGCAGTAAAGTATTATTGTGTAGATTTATTTTGCTATTTGAATTTTGTATCTCTCCCTTTTTTCTTATTTTCTTTATACATTTCTTACTCCATTTTTGTTTTGCTTCTATCTCATATTTTTCTTTTTTTTATATATATATACAGGTTCAAATCCATCAGGAGCAGACCAGGTGCATAACTCACAGGCTATGAACAGATCACCCTCTGCCCATCCAGGGATGTCCTTAAAGGGTATTTTGTGGAGGTCCTGGCCATGAAGTCATTCCAGCACATGGTAGCCTAGCAAGCCTCACAGAAAAGGGATTTTGGTTGACGAAGTAATGGTAGAGGTAGTGGACAGCAGAATTCAGCCAGTTGAAGTCTCTCTTCAGAGTGTAGAAGACAGTCTCACCAAGTTGGTGTCAACCCCTGCACCATCATAGGACTCGACTCCTCAACACCGGGGTCCTCCACTGCAGCTTCATCTGGCAGTGGATGTGTCTAAGGCTCTGTGTACTGGGATTCCAACTAGAACTTTCCAAATCCTTTCTCCTTCACCCTCTTCACTATTTCTCTCCCAGACTACCCTCTTCTAATTAAAATTTGAAAAAATATGGTAGTCTATGCCCCAACAAAAACATAGTGCTTATCTTCTCCCACCTCCCTCCAGCACAAACCCTCTTGATGTTTCTCTTGTGTTTGATTTGTGTCCCCTTTTTCAACCTTTCTTATCATTCTCTGTCTATTCTTTAATGAAACCATCAGGATGTCCATGAAAGGATACCCCTATATAAAAAAAGTGTAACCCCTTTTCTTTAAAAAAAAAAAGCATCTCAGCTTCAGCTTATTCGACAACTTTTTTTTAATGTTTGAAGGGGGACTGCACTCAGCTGACACTTACCCATGATATGCTGTGACATATACAAATTATAATTTCAAAAGCATGAACTTTATACTAATTACTCCATTGCAAAAAGTGGGTTTATTTATAGAAATTGCTTTTCTGTTCTGTAATCATCTGAAATGCATTCAACTGACCTTATTTACATATCCCTATAGCACCATTGTTTTAAGCCTTTTACACACTTGCAAAGTCCCAGGCTATGAATAGTGGCCTTGGTCTTTATAAATGTGCAAAAGCAACAGTTAAATAAAAAAAAGTTGCAGTACCAAGAAAATATTAGTTTGAGAGAGGAATGTGATATAAAGGAACTTGAGAAGGACTTTGTAAATACTTGGGAAATGAAGAAGGATCAGCAATAAACATGAACAAATATGAGCAGCAAAAACGGAACCACTCAGCAATGAACTGAGCAGATCCCAAAAAAGCAACTAAAAGAAAACAAGTGACAAAACTGTGCAGATACATGGCAGGCAACACCTCAAAAGTTCTTTAAAACAAGGAAATTTTAATACAGCTAAGCACTTTCACACTCTAAGGTGTTTCATCAGACAACAAACCCTAACAATTTCATTCATTAAATACATCAATCAATTTTAAACTAACCAATGGTGACCCACCATCAAATTAGTACAATTAGTACAACAGTCTTAAAGTAAAAACACATTTAAATAACATTTCTTCAACCATTAGATCAAATATAAAATTCACAAGAATAAAACAGAATAAAATAAAAATGAATAAAATTTACTTGCAATCATTTCCTAGCTAATCTGCATGTTTTCAAAGCTGGTTTAATAGAGACCATATCATTGAGACCAGAGCCCAAATGTGCACCAAGTCTCAGGATCCATTTCATTTAATCTCCATCTGTATATGTATAAATATCACCCAACCTAACACTAGGATATATAACTTGTAAGACCTGAAACAAAAAAGTATGCATTTCACCTGCTGACAAGGTATGCTTAGCTATTGCACTTTCCTGGTGCAATACATATGGTCTCAAATACGTTCACGAAGTCTCCTATTAGTCTTGCCTACATAATACTTGGAGCATACAATGCAGTGAGCTGTATAGATCAAATTCTTCATGTCGCAATCAGCCTGTACCCTCAGATACCAAGTTCATACAGGTCAATGCTGATAACACTACAGAACAATAAACATGTAATTATTAAACCTGCTGACAAAGGAGGACTGGTGGTGGTCCTGGACACTGAGTTATATATAGAACAAATGCTATCTATGCTATTGGATAATCTGGTGTACAAATCAGTTGAGATGTCTGAGATTGAAAATATGCAACAACGTGTATTTTGGGGTCTGTATGAATGCTTATGTATGGGGCTGATGTAACGTGAGTTATTTGATTATTTTAATGTTGAGTTTCCACTTATACTGAAGTTATAGGTTCTACCGAAGATGCATAAAAATCCTGACAGACCAGTTTTTAGGCCTACTGTATCAGACGCAGGATGGTTAACAGAGCCGTTATCCATCTATGTGGACAAGCAGTTGAGGATGATATTAGATAAATATCCTTTGGTGTTAAAAGACACAGAGCATTTCGTATGTGATTAGTATAAGGCATTTGGAGTTGGGGCTCATTCATGAATAATCCTAGTTACTTTGGATGTGGAATCCTTATTCACCTGTATCCCAAATGGGGAGGGGATCAATATGGTTAAGAACTATCTTCTTCGAGATGGTTCTTTTGGGAGTGCACATATTGATCTAGTATGTTATCTACTGGAAGTCATACTTGATAATAATGTATTTGTGTTTGAAGGCATGTACTATTGGCAGACGGCTGGTGATGCTATGGGCACCAGCTGTGCCAATAGTTATGCAAATCTAGTTATGGCCAAATGGGAGTACTCTAACATAGTTAATAGCAATAATGAAGGTATCATATTTTATCGGCGTTTTGTAGATGACATCTTTTTTGTTTGGGACCAAGGAATGGATGAACTTTGTACCTTTATATATGTGTGTGAGTGAGAGGGATGATAGAGGAATGGTGAGGATGCAAGGAGTAGAGGTGGCAAAGGTGGATGAGTTTAAATACTTGGGGTCAATAGTTCAGAGTAACGGTGAGTGTGGCAGAGAAGTGAATAAGAGAGTACAGGCAGGATGGAGTAGGCAGAGAAGAGTTTCAGGAGTGATTTGTGACAGACGAGTACCTGTAAGAGTGAAAGGGAAGGTCTACAAGAGGGTAGTGAGACCAGCTATGTTATATGGGTTGGAGACAGTGGCATTAAGAAAAAGGCAGGAGTTTGAGCTGGAGATGGCAGAGTTAAAGATGTTAAGATTTGCACTGGGTGTGACGAGGTTGGACAGGATTAGGAATAAGTATACTAGAGGGTCAGCCCAGGTTGGAAGGTTTGGAGACAAAGCCAGAGAGGCAAGATTACATTGGTTTGGACATGTGCTGAGTGGGGATGCTGAGTATATTGGGAAAAAGATGCTAAGGATGAAGCTACCAGGTAACAGGAAAAGAGGAAGGGCTAAGACAAGGTTTATGGATGTGGTAAGAGAGGACATGCAGGTGGTTGGTGTGACAGAGCAAGATGCAGAGGACAGGAAGAAATGGAAACAGGTGATCTGCTGTGGTGAACCCTAATGGGAACAGCCAAAAGAAGATGATGATGATTCATGGGTTGAATCAGAGTAGCAACTTTTTATGCTTCACCCATAAATTTTCCACTGACATCATTGAGTTTTTGGATATAGCTGTTGTGGTTGATAAAAAAGGGTGCTTTAACCACTAGGTTACATTGTAAGGACTGTTACTGCCTGTCATTCCTGTACAGAACAAGCATGCATCGCCAACGTGTTTTTTCTATTGTGGTAAGAGGACAAACACTACGTGTGGCCAGATTAACCTGTGGTGATATAGATTTACAGTCTAGCATGGACACATTGAGATCTGAATTTAAGGGGAGGGGTTATGGTGAAATGGAGGTGTCCAGGGCCATCCATCATACTGTGAGAGAAAGACAGGGGAGAGCTAGACCCTATTTTTCTAATACATCACATACTAAGAGTGTATGTACTAAGTGTTTTCAGGGTTTACCTGTTGTCCTGTCCTACAGAACTGATGTCAGATCCATTAGGGACATCCTTAGTAGGAATTGGCACATCTTGCACACAGAAGACAAGATAGGTGGGTTGGTGGGTCCTTGACCTAGGGTAGTGTATAAAAATAAGGATACAGTTAAACAACTTTTATGTTATCCTAATGCAGGAAACACTAGCCACCTAGAAGAACAGGAACTCAGAGATGTAAGAGCTGTAATTTTTGTCAGTTGGTGTATGAAGCCAATTATTTTATACATCCTGATACTAATTGAACTTGGTATCTGAGGGTACAGGCTGATTGCAGCATGAAGAATTTGATCTGTATATCTCACTGCATTGTATGCTCCAAGTATTATCTAGGCAAGACTAATAGGAGACTTCGTGAATGCATTCGAGACCATATATATTGCACCAGGAAAGGACTAGAGCATAGTGCAATAGCTACGCATACCTTGTCAGTAGGGGAAACACATACATTTTTGTTTTTTGTTTATTTTGTTCTTTATTTCTTTGTTGTTTATAGCACTTTGTGTACTGTGTATTTTTTCTAGCTAGTTTCACTGTATGTGAGGTATTAACTGGAAATTGTCCACTCTTATTAAGCATCTGTTGGGTTGTTTGTTTATGATAACTTGTTGCAGTTAAACTCTTTTTTCTAGTGGCTACTTTAGCTGTTTAAAACTTTCATTTAAAGGCTCACTGCTGCTTTTCAGCTGTGAGTAACATTTCTGCAGTTTGTTTCCCACCCTTATAGTTGGTGGTTTTGCAGTTGCCCGCCCCTAGTGTAAATTTGATCTGGGACCATCCTCCCAGTCTAGTGTCATTACCTCATTCTACCCAGTACAGGGAGAGCATTTGAGAAGGCCAATCGGCTTAGTTTCTGCTACTCCTTTCTCTCTTTCCTTTCGCTCTTTCCACAAAAAAAAAAAAAAAAAAAATGTATCTGCTTTTACTGTATTTGTGTTTTTTCCTACTTTATTTTGCTTTTGCGTCATCTTAAAAGTACTCAGTTGTATTTATTACTGCTTGGTGTAACTCATTCTAAGCCTTTTAGTTTAAGCACCTGGGCTTCAGACCAGTTTTACATTAAGAAGGTTTGTGGTCTGCACTGTAGTGGCAGAACAGGTAGCTTACATCCTTCTAAGTTGGGAACTGCTGATTGAGGGCTCAGTGTCTGTTATTCTAAAAGTGTATTAATTCTGGTTTAAGCACTTGGGCTTGAGGCCAGTTATTTTACATTAAGAGGGTTTGTGTTCTGCATTCTTGTGGGAGGAGAGGCTGGACTCTGTCCTTCTGAGCTGGGAATTTCTGGCTAAAGGCTTATAGTGCCTGCATATTTGAACTGCTTCTTACTGAAATTGGTACACCTTGTTTGCTGTAGCATAGACTAGATCCAGGCCTGCTGAATCTAGCTTTGTTTGTATAACTTGAACACTAATCCAGGCATTCTTTAAAGTATTCAGTTGTATTTATTACTGCTGGTAGTAACTTGATTAAAGTGTAGCTATAATTTCTAAGTCTTTTGGATTAAGCACTTGGGCTTCAGACCAGTTGTTTTACATTAGGAAGGTTTGTGGCCTGCACTGTGGTGGCAGGACAGGTAGCTTACATCCTTCTAAGTTGGGAACTGCTGAATGAGAGCTCAGTGTCTGTTATTCTAAAAGTGTATTAGTTCTGGTTTAAACACTTGGGCTTCAGGCCAGTTATTTTACGTTAAGAAGGATTGCGGTCTGCACTCTTGTGGGAGGAGAGGCTGGACTCTGCCCTTCTGAGCAGGGAATTTCTGGTTAAAGGCTTATAGTGCCTGCATATTCTAACTGTTTCTTACTGAAATTGGTACACCTTGTTTGCTGTAGCATAGACTAGATCCAGGCCTGCTGAATCTAGCTTTGTTTGTATGCTTGTTGTTTGTTTATTTCCTGAAATGCTAATTCCACCTAAAACGCGGCCTTTTAGCACTTCTGTGGATCCCTAGTGATATCTGCATTGCTTACTGTACTTATTTCCTTGTTTCACTTGAAAGAAAGTTACTGTTTGTCATTTTGAATTTAAGTTACCTGTAACACATTGCATTTAAATTACCTGGCACTTGCTCACTAAAGCAATTATATAAGTCAGCACTAAAAATTAAAAGCACTACACCCTCACAAACTCCCCTTGAGTACCTTGTTCCCCATTGGCCCTTTTTTCAATTATAAAGGAATTCCCAATACTATTCTAGCATGTCCAAAGGTCAGTTGTCAATCTCCTCTCCGGTCCAGCTGGTGAATCTGGGAATCTTGAGGCAATGTTACAACTGCCTCATGTACACAGACAACCCTCTCCTCCACCCAACAAATTCCAACACATGTGAGAGATGCAACCATATAGCCAAACTGGAGGCTAAGCTCTCTCAACTCAGTACTGGCGTAACCAGTCAGGAGGAGAAGGAAACCACATTCACTACAATTCCAGTCTCACATAGACCTACCACGACAACAAACCAAACACATAAACACACAAAAACATACTCGGGGGCTCTAAATAAAAATCTGCCTAAGCAGCAGAGACCTCCAAAGCAGACACCCAAGCAAACACTACCCCAAAACAAAACACATGCAACACATAGCTCACAAAGCCAGTGTGCCAAACAGTCACAGCCCTTAAGGCTAAACAACACACCTGATACACTTGTAATAGGTGACTCTACCGTCAGGCACACTGACGTCCCGCTCACCAGGCTGAACAAGGAGAAGGTCACGGTGAGCTGCCTGTCGGGCACTAGGATCCATCACATAACACAAGCACTCAGGTCACTCCAAGGTAAGTACAAATATGGCTCAGTCATTGTCCATGCTGGTGTGAATGACCTGAGATGTACCTCCCTGGACTACATGAAAAGAGACATAGAGGAGCTCTCTGAGCATGTAGCCCAGGCCGGTATGACCCTGACCTTGAGTAGCATCTTACCCTCACCAAGAATGATGCCACAATATGAAGACAAGATGATCAATTTCAACAATTGGCTTAAGTGTTGGTGTCATTCAAAGGGGATCCAATGCCTGTCAGCCTGGGATGACATGCTCGACAAGCCACGATGCTTCGCTAGGGACGGCTTGCACCTGTCACCCTGGGCTTTCGGATATTGGCAAAGGCTCTTGCTACCCCCATAGTGCCTTTTTTAGGCAAGGCTCAAAAGACAAACCCACCTCCATAGATATCACAAGGGATAAGAAACTAAGAGTAATGCTACTCAACGCCAGAAGTCTAAACCTCAAGATGCATGCACTCGAAACTCTCCTTAGCATGGAGAACATCGATATCTGTGCAGTAACAGAAACCTGGTTCAAGGCTCCCGAGAGCACCCCAGCACTACAAGGTTATACCTCATACCATGCTTTTCAGCCCCATAACTTGGACCGAACCACAAAAGGAGGGGGAGTATCAATATTCGTCAAAGATACCCACACCTCCAGGTTGGTGGCACAGCACGAAGCATCAGAGACTATCCATGTGCAACTAACTGTGGGTAAAACTGCCTTCCAGTTTATAGCCTGCTACAGACCACCCTCTCAAACACAGGAACCCCACTTGGCCTTCCTGAGAATACTGGAAAATATGAAGGTCTCTCCAAACACCATTATATTAGGCGACTTCAACTACCCAAACATAGACTGGGAGCATTACTCTAGCTCCAACACCCTAGCCCAAAGGTTCCTAGAATTTATAAACTCAAATGCTATGCAACAACATGTTACCACTCCCACAAGAGGGGAAAACATACTGGACCTGATCATCACCAACATGGGGACACTATGCTCCAGACCAAGTGTATCCCTCACTGGTAAGATCAGACCATAAACTAATCTCACTGGATATTCACATCCTGACCCCACCTCCTGCCCAGAAAACCACAGTGAAAAACTTCTCTAAAGCAAATTTTACATGCCTCAAAACCGAGGCGAAATCCTTCAAAGCCCCCGGGCCTGTGGAAAATACGGCCCAGACGGCAGAATCCTTTATAAACGCATTCTATGAACACCTTCAGGAATGCATGGATCATGCAATCCCAAATAAAACCAAGACCCAATCCTCCAAAGGCAGACATCCTGTCTGGTGGACCCCAGCCATAAACAAACTATACAATAGAAGGAGGAAGCTACTACATTATAGAGCAAAATCCCAAAAAGGGAAGGCATCTCTGATCAGTATTAGCAAAAAACTACGGGTACTCATAAAATCGTCTAAGGGCAGCTTCAATAGAAAAATTGCACAGGACACTAAGGATAATCACAAGGCTTTCTTTAGTTATGTTAGGAACCTGGGTGGGAATTCCCAGATATGCTCAGAATTAGTCCAAAATGACAAAAAATACACTGAGCCCACAGACATTGCCAACATCCTAGCTGACAGGTTCAGTGCAAACTCCCCCCCCCCCACCAAAAGGGCAAACATCTATCCCAACAGAGTGCTTCCACCCTGACATCTCAGATGCTCAGGTAAGAGCCGCCCTCTCCAAAGCAAAAAACACAGCATCAATGGGACCAGATGGTGTCCCGGGCTGCATCCTACGTGAACTCCAAGAAGAGCTAAACCCAAACATAAAACTAGTGTTCAGTCTTAGACTTACTACAGGATATGTACCCAAAGAGTGGCGTACAGCAACAGTGGTCCCTCTCCACAAAGGTGGTCCCTCAACGGATCCTGGAAACTATCGCCCCATAAGCCTAACTAGCTTGGTCTGCAAAGCTATGGAAAGGATCATCATGGACCTCATAAATAAAGATATTGGGGACCTACAGACACTGGATCCTACCCAGTTTGGCTTTGTTAAGGGCAGATCCTGCCTCTTAAACCTGGTCGATTTCTTTGAAACAGTCACCAAGGCCATTGACGAAGGGAAGGTGGTCCACACAGCCTACCTGGACCTCGCAAAAGCCTTCGATACAATACCCCACTCGGGCATTATAGATAAGCCTCACCAGCTTAAATATAAACCCCTATGTCACTAGATGGGTTGCAAACTGGCTCAAGGACAGAACCCACATGGTTAGAATTGCTGGAGCCATGTCAGACTCCAAACCAGTTACAAGTGGCATCCCACAAGGCTCAGTCCTGGGACCTCTCTTGTTCGGTATACATTTCTTGGCGATACAGGCCAACACGGAAGGACTGTGGCTGACCAAGTTCGCAGATGACTGCAAACTGGGCGCCATAATCAACTCTCCAGCCGACACAAGCATCCTCCAAAAGGGCCTCATAGAAACAGACAACTGGTGCCAGAGCCATGGCCTCAAGCTAAACACCAAAAAGTGTATAGTCATCCCCTCTGGCAAAAACAAAGTGCCCACAAATTACCACATAGGTGGTAATCCATTAAGTACAGAAGAAGTCATTAGGGACCTGGGGACCCAAGTTGATAGCAATCTCTCATTTGACAACCACGTGGCCAAAGTGGTTAGAAAAACATTTTATATAGCCCACCTAATCATGAAAGGATTCACATCTAGATCAGGGGAGGTCATCGTGCCTCTTTACTCATCCCTCATCAGGCCCATAATTGAGTACAATGCCCTTTTTGGGATGTACCTTACCAGACACCTGCAGCAACTGGAAAGACCCCAAAAGTACCTCACCAAGAGGATCAAATGGCTCAAACAGATGCCATATGCTGCCCGGTTAAAGAAACTCCAGCTCTACTCAGAGGCGATCTGTGCCTGACGTATAAAGCCATGTCCAACCCGGAATTAATGGACATGCTGCACCTCAGAAAATCCAAATCCCATTGAGCTACGTGCTCGAGAGACTTGAACCTCAGCACTGAAATAAATAGGACATGCTGGAGGGTCAGATTCATAACCCAGAGGCTCCCTTCACTCTGGAATAAAATCCCAGTCCAGGTTAGGCAGAGTCCCACATTGACTCTCTTCAAGAGGAATCTTGATGAGTGGATGGGAGATCATAGGTTTACCCCGGCTATCACTTCTGTGTCACTGTTAGACAGAGGCACAGTATACTAACCTCAAAAAAAGGCATAGCAAAATTAATTTAAAATGGGTGGTGAAAGCCAAACACACTCTGGCTAGGCTTATAAATGCCCTAGGACAGATAGCTTAGTATGAACCTATGAACCTATGAACAAGTTATATAACCTAGTGTTAGGTTGGGTGATATTTATACATATACGGACGCAGCTGAAATGAAATGGATCCTGAGACTCGGTGCACATTTGTGCTCTGGTCTCAATGATACAGTCTCTATTAAACCAACTTTGAAAACATGCAGATTAGCTAGGAAATGATTGTATGTATGTTTTATTCATTTGGATTTAATTCTATTTTATTCTTGTGCGTTTTATATTTCATCTAATGGTTGATGAAATGTTATTTAAATGGGTTTTTGCTTTAAGACTGTTGTACTAATTTGATGGTGGGTCACCATTGGTTTGTTTGAAATTAATTGATGTATTTAATGAGTCTAATTGTTAGGGTTTGCTGTCTGATGAAGCACGTTAGAGTGTGAAAGTGCTTACCTGTATTAAAATTTCCTTGTTTTAAAGAACTTTGAAGTGTTGCCTGCCGTGTATCTGCACAGTTTTATCACTTGTTGTCTATTGTTTGCCATGAACAAATATGAATAACATGCAATGAGGAATACTTCCCAAGTCTAAAACTAATATTGAAAATGGCCTTGACCATTAGGAATAAAGTCCAGGTTATAATCCGATTTGCTCTTTCTGTTTTGACTTACAATTTTGGTGTGATTGACTAACTCCAAAATGTATTAAATCAGATGGAGAGAGAAACAGGAAAAATGCTTCACACTTACCAATATATATATCAATGTGTACCAACATTATATTTCCATGCTCTGAAGGAGGTATGGGACTCCTCAAAATTGATTATATGTTTATATATGCAGTCACGGGACTATATACACATTTGCTGATCTCATGAGATCCAAACATAGTGAAAGTTTTAAAATATGAGAAGTTTAAGATAGCCTGTCTGCTTAGTTTATCAGAAGCATTTTGGTGTCTAGCAGGAATGGAAATCAAACCTGAAGAAGACAAATATCAGACAGCAACTGAATGTGCCAAGAAACAAAAGAAAGGCTCAGATGAGAAGTAAAGTAATGTGGAAAAGCCATTAATATAGTGGCAGATATAGATATCTCCTGGAACATCTTTATGCTGATTAGCATTTGATGCAGGAATTGTTAAGGAGGGAGTGAGTTGAAACCAAGGGATGAAAGGTTAATAATGTACAGCTCAGGATAGTGGACTACATACATGTTGGTTTACATAGTCCATTGAACATTTTAAAAAACAGACAAAGGTAGGTATTGTAAACATTTTGAAAACAATTACATTCCTTGTTTCTGGCTTTGATATACTCATGATGGATGGTCTGCATGCTGAATGGCACAATAATGTGGCAAGACTGTTGTATTGGGGTTGTACAAACACTACAATATAGAGGTAGCTGAGAAGCATTGGAACAATGAACCGCAAAGCATTGTAGAGACTGATGAAGTGTATACATCACATGTGATCACCCATTACAAACAGATCACAAATATATGTGAGAAAAATAAGTAAAGTAGTCCATTAAAAAAAGACAAAAGTTGCATTGATCACTGAAATTGCTATGTCTAGCAATTACAGCATCTCACATACAGAGAGACACAAAGTCATAAGATATCAGGATTGGCAGTCAGAAATGAGAGCAATGTGGAAGAAGGATACCAGTTCCAATAGTAGCAGGAGCAACAGGTATAATAAAAAATGAATCTACAGTTGCATTTAGATATGCTACAAACACATGTAATATTTTTATGAATTGCAGAAGGTGTCAGATCTGGGAATATCGTGGTTGTTGCAAAGAGCAATTTTGCCTAACATCAATGACTGAAACAATATTAATTGCATGAACTTTAATTATACTGTGACTTAGGACTGGGGTACATTCCCATCATGGTATCAGAACTCAAAAATATATTTGGAGAAATTAAATCATCAGTGATGGTGCAAATGTTAATACTAAACCAGACTTTACATGCTGACCAGAATGCTGGTAATGCCTGTCAATGTAAATACTCTACAAGGGTCTGCAGTTTCTCTCCTTTCTTTTCTTACACATTAGAAGCAAATACATAAATAACTTAAAACAGTAAAGAAATCCACTAAACTTTAAAGGATATCATGGTTTTAAATGTGGTAGGTTATATTCACTGTTTCTTACAGTGACTGATCCTGTTGTAACTAAATCCTTGAGTCATGTTTCTAACATGTACTTATCAAGAGCGATTCTCCCCAAGGAACTCAAATATACTACTATCTTATTACTCAAGCATACTACTATCTTGTTACTCAAGGTAAGATGTAATGCTACAATATCATCATAGGACTACCGACTTAGTATATTGCAATACTCTGTGATATAAGTCCTTGAGAAAATAGCCTAGAACCAAATTATAAGCCAATTAAAAAACATGGTCATTTATTACAAAACTAATATGAATTTCAAAACAGCTATAACACCCTTACTCCCATATACAACATGACTGTTGTACTTTTTAATGATATGCAATGGTGACTACTTACTTGTGCAGTCTTCATAGCTATGAGAAGAGCATTAAGACGCAGTAAATAAAAATTGTTTTTGGTTAATTACAACAGCTGAGATTTGGTAAAAACTCATTCACCTGTTTCAGATACTATCACATAAATCATATTGGCCAAGTCACCATATGATCTACTAGCTGTAGAATTGATAACCTGAAAGTTAGTGCTCTTCAAGGATCCATACTTGGATATATGATATTTTCTCTTTTCATTAATGACCTTATTCTGAGTCTGCCACTGGCATCTTGATGTACAAAACACCCTTCCCAAAGATTTCTCCAAGCCACATATCTGTTTACAAAGAAAACAAATTAACTCTCATCAGTCAAAAGCAGTGGCAATGATTTTTGGAGCTCAAGATAAGCTCAAAGTTTCCCCTAATATACATCGTTATATGATCAACTGTATATCCTATTATTCAGCACTGATTATTTAGACACCTAGGTATCTGACAGTTCTTTCATCTCTTTCAAATTTCATACCAAATCAAGTACTGACACAGTAATCAGACACCTCAAACTATAAACATAAAACTTTATTCAAATGATGCTTGAAGCACGAATCTAGAAATCAGCTTCCTTATTCCCAGACTTAAATACAGCTGACCCTTGATTGTATTAGACTCTGAAATTAACAAAATGAAACTTCAAACAACAATGAAAAACTCTATTGATTTCTCTCTCCATCTCTCTCTCTCTCTCTCTCTCTGTCTCTCTCCCTGTCACTATTTTTCTTAAATAAAGGGCAACTAATTTATAGTAACTTCATATTTTGCAATTTCTCTTATGATCCTAACTTCTAAGCTTTTAAATAGAAAATTCTGTCCTGTTAAAAGTAAACTAATAATCAAATCATCTCCAGCTTAAAGAAGTCTGACCTAATACAAACCTAAACTGATGATTATCCTTACCCTCCAGCAGACAAATGACCATGTCAATGACAGTATTAAAAATATATACCCCTAGGGGCTGTCCAACTACCTTTTACTTTTCTATTTCACTAGTACTTCAGACCATAGTTATTAGTATCCGCATCAAATATCAACATTACTAGTCTGCTCACCATGAAGGTACTTCATATAAAATCAACACACTATCATTCAAGAGTGTCACAAACTTCCACACTTGGCAATGACCAGATAACATACAGTCACCCTTCTGAAAAGAAGAGGTCAGCCACCCCATCAGAGTAACCAACATGTAACCACATGATAATATCTTGGAGCGGCATCAATTATAATTTGCTTTTTGAATCCCAAGGACAACAGCCCCCAATCACATCTATAAACTCATAGCCTCACAAGACATATGCAAAATAAAAGCCTTAAACTATATGTACCAGATCTAATTTTTTTATTATTTTCAGACCCACAGTAATCTTCAGAAATCCTCTTCTTTCAGAAATTTTTTACCTTTAATGCACAAGTGCATTTAGAGGGTGTGCCCCTTGAGGAAAATGAGCCATTCACCCTTCTTTTAGTTCAGAATCTTCAAATCATTTAAACACATTGGTCTTCTCAGACAATTTTTAACAATTTCCTTTCTTCTTTTTGCTGTTTCAAATGTATTCTTTTTATGCTCCCCTTTTCTGTAATTTAATTCTGAGGTTCTTATCCTTCTCCAGCTATACCTCTCTGAATCCATGAAAGCTCTTCCTAGCTTCTCCATCTCTTCTATGTTTTCCTACACATCCCTTTTTCATGTGTTACCCAAACTCTAAATGCTGCTGTGACTCCATACTGTCACTGGTTTTCCACCCCCCCCTTGTCATGCTGATTTTTAGTTACTATCTCCTTACTGCTTTGTTAATTTTTTACTACTCTTTGTTGGATCTTGATTTAGTTATGTCCCATTTATAGTCACTCTTGCCCCTACTCCCTTCCTCCTCTTGGGCCTTTTTGCCTATATTCAGCATTACCAGTGTATGATCATATACTACCCCTTCATGAAAAACAAAAAAAAAAAACTATAACATATACAGATGATAACCAACAAATTTAATGTAATTGTTTATAATAATAACAAATCTGGTGCAAAACATTGTTCATTAATAACAAAAGCTATAATTATGAGACTATGTTTGAGAAGAAACCAATCGATTAATTAAAGTTTTACAGATGAACAACAAAAAACAAACCCAAATGCAGCAACCAAACGAAACTGTAAAACTGTAAAATTCCCCAAAGCAGGCATAAGACAGCTTGATATGCATCTAAATCCAAAAACTTGATGAACCAGCAAATAATCGTACCAAAAAACTTTATTGCAGAGAAAGAAAGTTAGCACTTTCACGGTAATACCATACCGCTTCTTCAGACAAACATGAATGGGGACAGAATAACTTGTATACAAACGACATCATCTCAAACAGCTTAACAGCCAATAAAACAAACATTCATGGAGCCACTTTCTCAGCTTAAAGGTATATGAAGTAGATACTATTTACTGGCATAAAATCTGATAAAAAATAAAAAATAATAATAAAAACATTAAACAAATAAATATAACATGGAAATATTCATAAATATATAAACAAACAGCAATAAATGTCCTACAGCCATTTATTCCTTAATACAGGCTTAATGGGGACATGATCATTCAACCCCATAGCTAGTTGTGCCCCCAACCTCAAGATCCACTCCAACTCGACCACCTCAGTACAAGTCACTATATCACCACCTTGCAGACCTGGGCTGATCACACATAATACCTGGAAGACAAAGTTGTGTTCAGGGCCAGCAGACAAAATATGTTTTGCTAAGGCATTAAAATCATATTGCTTCTTCATGCAATACACATGGTCCCTAATTCTTTCTTTTAAGCTACTGTTCGTCTTACCAACGTATAATTTATAACAGCACTGACAATGTGCTAAATAAACCACATTCCTGGTGGAGCAATCAGCAGATGCCCTCAACTTCCACAAGTAGCCCATGACAGGGTGCCTAAAGAACCTAGGCTCATCTATAAACTGACAAAAATTGCATTTATGACATTTAGGTGTACCCATCAAAACTTGGGATCCAGACATATCATGTCTAGGAAAATGTAACTGTTGCCTTAAATTACTATGGTTCTTATTTACAAATCTAGGGCCATCTGCTAATATATTGGAACATCTGCTGTCAGTCTGTAAAATATGCCAGTTCCTGGTAACTATATCTTTCACCATATTTACACCATAGGAAAATTTCAAAATAATGGGAGGACAACAATACCTATGAGGTGATCTGATTGATTGCCTAAACAGAGCAGAAAAATATGGACATGCTCTACTATCATGCTCGTTGGCTATTCTGGCACAAGCTTGATCAACTTCAACTTGGGTATAACCCCTGATGGCAAACTCTTTCTTTAAATCTGACAAACTTTCTTCAAAGTTAGAAGTAGTACACAACAACCTCAAGACCCTGAAGGCTTGACCTCTCACAATGTTCCCAAATATATGTTGTGGATGCATACTCCGCCTATGGAGATATGATGGTCTATAACAGTCCTTCCTATGCTTCCTGGTCAGCATTTTGCCATTCTCCAGCCACAGGTTCACATCCAAGAAATCAACAGTGACTTGGGAACAAGTGAGGGTAAATTTAAAAAAATTACTACTATTATTTAAAGAATGAAAAAACAAGTCAAGCTCTTGCTTGTTGCCTTTCCAACCAATAAACATGTCATCAAGAAAATGTCTATATATGGAAATATGACATCTATGTTGTCCCAATACATGATGGAATTCCCAATCCGACATCACCAAATTGGCGTAAGAATTAGCGGAGCTGGTCCCCATAGCCATACCAGATTGTTGCCAGGGAAAAAAATTGCTGATCCAAAACACATACACACAACACAAGCACACAAAACAAACAGAAATCCACACACATACACCTAAAATCTGATACCTAACCCTACACTAAACTATGCACACACCACTAACTACCCACTTACCTTAACCCAAACCCTAACCCTAAAGTTCATCACTATCGCACACTCACCTCACTCGCTCCCTAACCCTAACTCACTTAAATCCGCCCTAACCCTCATGTCCACTCAATCGCATACACACCTAACCCGAGCCCTAACCCTAACTCACCTAAATCACCCTAACACTCACATCCACAGAATCGCACACTTACCTGAATCCGACTGGTAACTTTCCACCATAACACTGAAAATACCGAAGCAACAGAAATGGACAACCGAATTCTTTCCCTAGGAAAAAAATTGAGTTTCTGCTGCTTCGATATTTTGCAGTTTCGCAAAAATAAGTTCGATCAGTCAGCGTTCGCTTTTTTAAGCATTCGAGGATATAATATAGACCCGAATTATCATGCCCCCATTAAGCCTGTCTTAAGGAATAAATGTCTGTAGGGCATTTATTGCTGTTTGTTTGTATACTTATGAATGTTTTTCATGTTTTATTTATTTGTGTTAATGTTTTTATTATTATTTTGTATTTTTTATCAGATTTTATACCAGTAAATATTATCTACTTCATACGCCTTTAAACTGAGAATGTGGCTGCATGAATGTTTGTTTTATTGGCTGTTAAGCTGTTTGAGATGATGTCATTTGTATACAAGTTATTCTGTACCCATTCATGTTTGTCTGAAGAAGGTATTGTATTACCGTGAAAGCGCTAACTTTCTTTCCCTGCAATAATGTTTTTTGGCATGATTACTTGCTGGTTCATCAAGTTTTTGGATTTAGATGCATATTGTGCTGTCTTCTGCCTGCTTTGGGGAATTTTTCAGTTTTAAAGTTTTACAGATATTAATGGCATCTACAAATCAGTGAAGGCGTATTGCTGCAGGGCCACAATATTATAATACAAATAAACAGACTTCAGTGTCCAGGTTACTTTACTTGCAACTCCAAGTTTGTGGATTATGTATCCACCAGTGAAGCATTCTGCATGGGTAAAGCCACAAGGGGACTTTACACCATTATATGTGAGCATTACTATGTCATAGACAAAAACAATGAACTGAATGTGTTGCAGTGACATGTTAAGGTCTACAGGTCTTGCAAAACATGAGTTTTATTTATTATATTATTGGAGCAGGTAATATCGAGTTAGAATATATGTAACGTTGGTCAAACCAAGTTTTAGATACCACAGCACTTCCAGATTTAAATGACTTCATTCATTTTTGCTATGTGCTGCAAAGCAGACCTTTCAAAATATATAAGAATGTGAATTTGTTGTCATTTCTGAAACATTGGTGTCATTGCATAAGTTGTCATTTGATTGGTTACTGGGAATCACATATAAAATTTGAATATAAACCACAGCCTGCTGATTTAATAATAACACTCTTATGAAGCCTCATTACAACCCAGTGATTAAAGTGCCTAATGTTTTTTATAAAATGTTTTTTGAATTTTGATACGACTAATTGTATTTTATAGTGATTTTTGTAGTGATTATTGTCAGTGTTACCAGTACATGATCTGATATTGCCATTTTGTTGTTCTAAGTATGCACTTTCTGTCAAACATTTGGGATCGGTTGGGACTACCGCCTTTACTTATGCTTTCCTTGAAACAGTAAACGGCCTGATATCTACTTCCACACATCTATTCATACCGTTTTTTTCTCCCCATTTAATTCTTCATGTCTTTTCTTGCTGTGCTCTTTCTTTCCTTTTTCATATATATTCATTATCTTTGAGTAACATTATGCAATTTCTATACATTTTTAACTTTTTAGTACTCTCAGCTTCCTTTGCTGCTCTAAATATATATATATTTTTTTTTTTGTTAAAAATCTTGCATTGGCATCACTGTATATGTAGAAGTTAATCACAACTGCAGTTTTCTGCCTTAGTTGTCCACCTCCAAATGAGACATTTCTCTTCTGTGGAACAAGCTTCCCATTCATGTGAATGAAAACAAATTCCCTGACCCTCTTTAAGTGCAACCTAGATCAATGGATGAGTACTCATAAATTTACTCTTGGAGTAGTGCCTCTGATGCTCATGGAGAAAGACATTTGGTATTAGATACCAAAACATAGGCTCATACCTCTGTGAAGTTTGTTCTGCTAGCTATTGAAAACTGGGAAACTAAGGATAAATATGGCTTGGCTTGTAAGGGCTCTTGGACCATTAGCCTAGTAATATCCTATGAATCTACAAACCCTTCTCACACCTAAGCACTCCTTTTTCCTGAATCCATAAGCCTTTTTAAAAAGTATTGCTACCCTTATCTTCCCTGCATCCCTTACACAATATCTTCCCTGCATCCCTTACACAATGCAGGAGGACCAACACTGGAGTTTCATGTGAAGTTGTCTTCTTTTCCTGTCTTATATTTAGTTTTGCCATCTGAAACATGCCCCCTTCTGTGTCTTCACTGATACCTCTGCATCTGAGGTTTCCTTTGATTTGATAATCCCCTCTGTGTTTTAACCCCATGCTCGGAATGGTACTTCTCCACTCCTCTGCCGTTGGGAACGCTTGGTACCTGTACACTCTCCTTGAGTTGCTCCTTTCCTTTTCTTCCATGATATTTCCTTTTGTCCCTTTCTCTGGTTGTTCTTTATTCCCCCATACCTTTTCTCCTGATCCTTTCCTCTCTATAAATTGCTTATTTTCTTTGATACTTGGTGGTCCTCTGCTTCTTTTGTTTAGTTCCTATTCTTGACTTATGTTTATCTTGGTTTCCTTAGGCTTTTCTCTTTCCTTATTTATGCTGTCTTGTTTGGCTATGACCATATATGTTTTCCTTGCAGTTGCCACTTGCTTGATTCTAGTAGTTTGTCTTTTTCTGTGTACTGCATTACTTACTTAGATTCTCTCCTTCACTCCTAATTAACTCCATCACTTTTTCCTTCCCTTCTATAACTCTTTCCTATCTAATTCTTTCACTTCCCTCTTTTCTTTCTTTTTTTTGTTTTTGTTTGGAGAGAGAGAGGAATGTTAGGGAAGAGATGCAGGCATGGCTGGGTGAGGTAAGTTGGGTAGGTGAGGAAGCAATTGCAGACAGACGACATACAAGAAAATACACAGGGTTTATGAAAGACACAAGAGGATGAACACCATGGTTGGGTGAGGATGGCAACATTAAGAAACCATGATTATCAAGTTGGGTGACAGTGAGAATCAAGTCCTCACCCACTGGACTGTCATCACTGTCACTTCACTGCACTGATAGCTGCGGTGCCTGAAGTCTGCATCTCCTTCTCATGTTATGAAGTACAATGATGGAGAGCAGTGCCTCCATCTGGCATAGGTGCCCACCAACAGTGCGGCACACAATCCTATGCACCAACCTTCAGAGTTCATCATGGGTGACAAAATCACCACCTCTGGTGTTGCTCTCAGAGGGAACCACTGTCCTATCCTGTGGGCAGAACTACCTGAGGGGCCAGGTAGTGCAGGGGTAGGAGAGGGGGTGCTGTCAGGTTGCATCCCAGATGTGCAGGTCCTTGGTCCCATAGCCAGTGGAGTGGAGGCAGGAGGATCCTGTGGGCCAGGCCTACCCATCTGGGCTGTGGAAAAAAAGGAGAGGACACTAGTTGGGGTGAGAGAAAAAAGGAGTAACATTAGTGACTTCATATGTGACATACAATGCATTGATATAATAATTTGACTCTATCCTGTTAACTTTACTTTTTAAGACTACCGACTACCAATCCTAACAAATAACATTTTTACTTTTAAGACTACCCAGCTCATATCAGGTGCACACTATACTACAAATTGCAGCAAGCAGTCCTTGATGTGTGCATCTATTGCACATATGCATGATCCAGTTATACAGATTACAGTTTACAGCAGGCCGTTTGTACCATAGAGGTTTGAATTTACCTTAAAATATTGATGACAAATTAACATTATTGTATAGCTGGGAAAGTGTGTTACATGAACCCACAACCTCTGACTATGGTCTATTACTGTACTGTTGGTTTGACC
Source organism: Protopterus annectens (assembly GCF_019279795.1). Classification (NCBI taxonomy): domain Eukaryota; kingdom Metazoa; phylum Chordata; order Ceratodontiformes; family Protopteridae; genus Protopterus; species Protopterus annectens. The sequence goes on from NC_056732.1 coordinate 1,195,903,634, forward strand.
TACAGACCAATGCATATATAGTTTGCTTTTACAGTTGAGAGATGCCTGCTTACCTTGATATTAGAATATTGAACTTTTGGTTTGTGCTACACAGTAATGTATGCATACTTGCTTTTACAGCTGAGAGATGCATGCTTACATTGATACAACTGTAAAAGATACCCCCAAAAACTATCTTAAACTTTTAATGCTACAATAGTAGTACTGTTCTGCTGCATAAATACCACATCCTTCACTAATCCAGGCAAATCTAGTGGCATGGGTTCTCACCATACCTCTCAACCATACAGAATTCCTCGGTATTTACCGGTTTTGAGGGCAAAATAATGGGGTGCCACAATTTCCCGAGTGGCCTTTGTAATTCCCGATTTTTTTTTTTTTTTTTTATAATGCAACTCAAGGATGTTGCAACGTGTACAGACTGTCTGTACGTCCATACAGTTTGTAAAGAAGAGGGGTTAGCAAACCAAACAGGCAATAGGACCCAGGAGAAAAGGCAGCTCAGTTAAAATGGGAAACAAAGAAAATGTCAAAAAAAAAATGTCACACACTGCACAAAATGCTTTGATTAGCAAGAATGGTGGTGCAATAGGGCGAGGGAGGGGACTGAACACCCCCCCACATTAAAAAGATGCATAAATGTACTTTACCTGGCTTTAAAAAATACACATTAAAAAACAAATATACTAACTGGCCCTGTCATCAGCATTGTTTTATCTGACTAATACAGCACTTTTACTGTTTGCTGCAAAGTAACAGATGATTGTCGGGTAAGGTGGTGGCTTGGTGCTATAGTGGTAACGTAATACAGTTTCCCTTAATCTATAAAGCCCATCTAATCTCTGTAAATAATCTATTTGTAATTTGTAATATGTGACATGTGACATGGTTAGGTTGTTATTCCTTGGAGCTTTTCTCCCCGGGACTCCCCTGAAAATGGACATGTATCCAGTCAGACTATCCTGGTCAACAAATGTAAAATAAAAATAAAAATAAAATAACTTGTTTTTAGAGACAGTGCCATACCTTACTAGAACCATCAGTGATTTATCATAAAAGTCTGATAAGGGAAAAGACAAAAAATGTAATTAAAAAATCGGGGACTGCTGAGAGCAAACTGTTCAGCTCTCTGATATGCATACGAAAATTCCTCTCTTATACTTAAAATAGCAGTCAGTGAATTTCTGTGCAGCCCCTTTAAATTACCATTGTTAGAGCTTGACCCCTCACCTGGCATTTGCATCAGATCAACTGCACTCACAGAACTGCATGACAGCAGTAGAGCTGTGATGGTAAGCGGAACACCGACTGAGTATTAAGATGGGAGAGATGAGTAAGGAAGCAATCAGCACTTGGTTGTTGATGAAAAGGATGTATAGAATAGAGGTATAACCACATATTGTCTTGATGACTTCTAGAAAAAGTGAAAAAGGCAGTTTATTTCACCTGTACTTTCAGACCCATCCTGTCATTATGACTGATAATATTAAGTCTGTTATTCCGATAACAGATGGGGAAATAAATCTACTGGACTTTTTTGTTGTGATAACTCTGCAAAGAGAAGGAAAAATACATATGTATTATTTTACTTCTTCACTTCTGGTCCTGGGTTGTGGTTGAGGAATTAATTTACTTCCTAATTAAATTAGATGAATTCATAAAGCAAAAATTAGCTATGAAGTTTAAAAATTATGTGTTTTGCTCAGTGCTCAGCAATTTGTAGAATATGTTGGCTTGGGTAACAAACTTACACTAAGTATTTTTTTAAGAAATGGAGTTCCAGGCAGTAGTTATAATAGGATATGAAACATTTTGTTTTTTCTGCTAGAGCCGGTAGACTGCTTGTTTTCCCCCCGTAATATCGAAACAATATTTTTTTTTAAGTAGCCATTACATTTGGACTGGTTGCAACTGCTTTGGTCTGCATCATGTGTCAGTGTACAAAAGCTAGCAGGTGGTCACATTCCTTTTTTTCTAATATACATCACTGCAGGGTTTGTGTATTTTATGTGATATGGGGCTTGATCCTTCATTAATACATTTTGATCTTCTCTACAGATGCCCTTCAAAGCATATATCAACTGCTTGATGGCTATTGATGGCTAAGATTCTACTCCAGCCACATTGGGTTGTCAGCGAAGCCTTACAGCATTGATCTGGGGCTGGTAACAAAGCAAAGTTGATAGAAGATAACAGTATGGGATAAAAGGGAACTACACTTGCACAGCTGGGAGAAGCTAATTAGTAACTAAACAAGAAAAATAAATAACTAAGAAACATACTCTCAACCATACATATCAAATTCCTCGGTATTTACCAGTTTTGAGGGCAAAATAATGGAGTTCCACTAATTCCCAGGTGGTCTCTTTAATTTCTGATTTTTTTTTTTTTTTGCTTTTTTTTTTTGTGTGTTACAACTTTACATTTATGGCTGACATTACCCGCACCACCAGCCTATGGGGGTGTGCGTGATGACATCAGCTTTGTAGCTTTGTTGGACTTAGTCAGATTTTGAACTGTTTTGGAGGGAATATTGCAGCAATGGAAGCCGTGCAAATTTTAAGTTTCAGTCCACCCAGCATCCACCCACAGAAATGGGATCCCAGGTAAGAAAAAAAAAAAGAATTCTGCCAAGTAGACAGTGGTTCATTAATTCTGGCCATCCACTCCATCCAACAGTTTGTTATTTGTTGGCAGCAGCTCATGGTTCATTAATTCTGGCCATTTTGTATAATGTGTATTAATCTAAGCAGCTCATGTGTGGTATGTCTCAGCTTTATATTTGAATGTGAATTAATCTGATTTGTAGGCAGCTCACAGATTTTTAGCTTAGCAGCTCGTGTGTGGTGTGTCACACTTGTGTAATGCGTATTAATCTAAGCAGCTCGTAGATTTGCTTGTGTATTAATCTAGGCAGATTCTTAGTTTGGCAACTCTCTTGTGGTTAAATTATATTGCGGTAAATTATATTTGATATAGAAGCTTAGCAACTCATGTGGTTAAGTTATATTTGATATTCAAGGTGCAGCTCAGAGATTCTTAGCTTAGCAATGGTTGGAGATTCTTAGCTTTGATACTGAAGGTGCAGCTTGGAGATTCTTAGCTTAGCAACATGTGTGTGTTATATATGATATTGATGGTGCAACTTGAAGATTCTTTGTGTGTGTCCCAGTTAGATATAACTAGTGGTTAGGGTTACTCATAGTCAAACCCTGTACCTTAGGTACAAAGAACAAGAGCCTAAATTCTCTACCCATACCACCACCACTTATGATTCAAGGAGTTCAGTCCATAGTTCTCAACTGTCCAAAGTTTAACAGAATATCGGGAAAGTTTGGCTCATACTTTTGGTCTGTTCATTTTAAAGTTTGTGTTTTTTTCTGGCAAATAAATGAGAACTGAATTCACTAAATAATGACAGCCATTTAAATTTCAGTCTTCCTATCTTTCAGGAAATGCATGGTAACACAAAATATTTTATGCTAGCAACTTTTCTAAGATTATACAAGCAATGTTTAAAATGTGTCCCTGGTTTTACCCCCCCCCCCACCCGAACAAATGTTGGCTTTTTTCAGATTTCTTCTGCTGCACAGTTCTTCAGGGGGAGAGAAGTTTATTGCTGCTTATACCAGTTTTGTTTGTGTTGTTAGTAACACAACAGGTACAATACTTGCTTTTGATGCAGAAGGCTATGGGTTCTACTCCCACAGTATGCAGATTGATTGTTGATGCTGTAGTGTGTTGTACTTTTAACGGGGGTGTATGCTACAGTCTTGAGAATGTCCTCTTTGTCAGACATACCTAGTAACTATGAACATGTTATCAGTTTGCCATCCATTTCCTATTGCAGTATTAATAGTTTATTGTTGTTTAATGTGCCATAGGTAATTTATTCTTTGAGAGCAACAGGCCCTTTATTTGCAGATGAAACAATACAATATAAAGTTGTTTGCTAGCATCAAACTCTTCATTAGTTATAGACCTTTTTAATATGGAATTATTTAGATGACTTTTACTTCTGCAGAGATTGTGCATATTTATTGATACTGGTGTTCTGAAATGGGCAGTTTTGTCATTATTGGTTCATGCATTTTATTTCATTGCTTACTAGAAAAATGCTCAAAACAATAAATTTAAAATGTGTGCTATATTATACAAGGAATATAATTTAATGTAATCAGGGAGGTGTATCAAAGAACACATGTATGTTTCATGTGCAGGGGACCTATGATTTGAAAACAGCCCAAAGGTAATCTTTGTCCGTCACTGGCCAGATGCATTTTCTTTGAATGTGGGTTTTGATGCTGTTTCAATGAATGTGAGTTTCAAGGGCACAGATGTTTTAATGGCAAGCCTATTTCCATTTAGAGTCTGTATTGCTTTGTTTAGCAGATGTCTATTAGTGTTTGTGCTATAAATTGTAAAATATAAGATTTACATTAAATCCAAATAATCATTGTAGAAGTAAAGCAGTATGCACATTACAATGTTTATGGTAAATGGGGTGAAATAACCAAGTAATGGGACATTGGAATTGCTGCAGGGGGGAATTGCTGACTGTGTATAGGGGACCCCATTCAATCATGATTTTGCGAGGGGGGGGTGGGCAGCAAATGCAAAGACAGCCCCAGGCAGCACAAATTCTAGCTATGCCACTGATCAATAGGCCATAGAGAATGACTTTTGGAAGTCCTAACAAACTATAATATTCTTTTGCTAAGATTAGAATATTGCCTACCATTATGTGTCCTTCTTTTACAACAAAACCCACATACTGCAAGTTACCAAAAATAAAATCCTATGGTTCATCATCCTCTCCCTTCCCAGTGAGCATCATTACTGCACATTTCAAAAACAATGGTTTCAATTTACTACAGGGTTTGGGCTGGGCCATATTTAGGTTGTCTGTTCTTCAGTTTGCTTTTGAAAGTTGGCATCCCACAATTCCATTTGAGTGGGAGGGGGTCACATAGTTATGTATGTAAAGTTTATGTTATGCAGTATACAGATTTGTACCTATTTTTAATGGGCCTTTGTCCAGATATTTGATGTTTCCAGTTTGAAAGGTGTGGTTCTCACATTCAGTTCTCTCTTTCTGTGACAGCTGTGGAAAAAACAGAAGAAAATACCATTGTGAATACCAGTCTTGACTATATTCAGCTTTTAACTCTTGCAAGTAGTGTCTGTAATTGATACTTACACATCTATGGGGTGTCTCCAGTCCTACATTCCTTGATCCAATGTTCCAGAGTATCCCTGTTCCAACTCTGGAGGTCATTGTAGTAGAGTCTACATTACTCACCAGTCCAGTGGATACAGGTAACACTGGTCAAAGCCTAGGCAAGACTATCCCATGTCTCTGACTTCTACTCTGAGATGGAATCATCCCTCTGCAATAGCCTGTGCTGATGTAACTTATCTAGGAGACCAACAAACACTTTGGACTCCTGGACACCCCACCTTTTAACACAGAATCTCATTGCCTCTCCATGAATGCCTGCCATGTCTACCATAAATCAAGACCAATGTAGAACGATGGTTTCCCACCAATAGCAGGTAGCACACTGACTGGGTGTGTGCACACTGTTTGTAAATGTTGCACAATGCTTACCATCATGCAAATATGGTTCTCGGCAGTGCATAATGGTAAGCAGAGCACAATATTGGCAAGCAATGTGATTCAGGGCTATTAGATGTACAGGCCTTTGTTTATGTATTGTAGGCAAAAGTGAAGGCCATGCCATTCTACATAGCAGGAATACACTGACAAGAATACAGTGCACAGTATATTTTCTGCTTTTGGCTGTCTGCTTCCTGGGTTGTCCAGGTTCTCTGGTTCCAGTGTTAGTACTCCATAGCACATCACACAAACAGTGGCAAAAAAAATTTAAATGAAGAAAACTACGGAAAGGGAAAAGAAAATGCTGTGCTGTCATGCAATTTTAAGATAGGAATATCATGGCGTGACCTGTGATGTGCCCCATACATTTGGACTGGAAAATCCTGTAAGAGACATTTTACTAAGTAATTCTACACATTGCACTTTCTTACATCATAACACTCACTAGAACATTCACTAAAAAATTGTGACACTTTGATGCTATCAACTGTTGACCTTTCCAAGGCCAATATAAGTTATATGTAAAATGACCATTTAAAGCAAATGAGCTATACAAACAGTAAGTTAGCTATGCACCCTGAGCATCAGACACAGATTTTGCATATTTAAATCAGCAAAGTAGAGCACAGGGATATGGGACACTTATCATCACTTGCACAAGGTGTTGTGTGGTTGGGCAGGAAGCCTAGGCTGACACGAAAGTTTGGTGTGCGTGTGTGAGTAAGAAGGAGAAGTAGTCAGAAATTTTGACAATGCAACAAATGGGCAGGAGGAAAGATGAGTAAATGGTGTGTGTGTGTGTGTGTGTGTGTGTGTGTGTGTGTGTGTGTGTGTGTGTGTGTTTGTGTGTGTCTGTGTGTGTGTGTGTGTGTCTGCAAGGGTCTTCCAGGTGAAACTGGTGTGTAAATGTGTGCCTGAACACAGCAAAGCTGACTGCTAGCTCTAATTCTTGGTGAATTGGACAGGTGTCAGCCATGCATGGTAGAGGTGACAGTTCATCATTGTTGTCCCTAACCAGAAGAACTAACTGTGCCAGGAATTGCACTAGCATGTTGACATCCAGGACCATGCTTAGATGCAGTGCTGCTACCTGAACATGACTGCAGTCTATTGGATGAGCTCTCTTTGCAGGAATGCCCAGGACCATGACCCCATGGCCTGCCATGTCTGTGTGTGTGGATACCACACTCACTAATGGAAGAGTGGAAGTACTGCCATTATGGGAGCTTGATCAAGCATGGCCACATTGGCTGACAGCAGATGATGTGGCTGACCTACACCCATAAGGATGCCATTGCCCTTCCAGCAGATGTTCCATCACAGACACTGCTCATTCCATGAGACATACCCTTCAGTCCTTCAGAACATATCCCTCATTCCAATGCATCATTCATCTGATGCAGGGAATTGGCAACATAGTGGAGTCATTCAAGCAAGTTAGACTGTGCTGCATCCACAACCCTGAGCATTTTTCTGGAGCACCTATGGTAATGCACCTGTGCCTCCATGATGTCCTTCAACATACTTTGAGTGGCTCTGGAAGTGACACCTGCAACAGGTGGGAGAGGGACAGCAGACCCCCACCTTTCACCCTTATCAAAACATCCTGCATGGCACCTTGCCCACACTTTGTCTATGGCCAAACACAACAGACACTGAAGTCACAGTAGCCACACTTCCCTTTTCAATGTCCTTGCATTCCATCTGTCCAATATCAGAGGGCTCAGTGGAAAGGGAAGGCATAGGCCTACTGGCTGTGTCCAGTGTAAATGCAGGGATGGCTGTATGTCAACCTCTTTGTCAGGTTCAAACTCTGCACCCCCTGAATGTGCCTCAGGTTGGCTACCATCATCATCACTGTCTGCTGGTGCACTGACCAATAGGTCATGGCCTACTGCAGCTGCTCACCTTATTGCAAATGTTACCATGTCAGCAGCCCAGTGGCACCCTTGTTCATACGTTCCTCCATGGCCGCCCATGGCATTCACATGAGCAACAATTTGTTGCCATATTAGCAGCCTATGGCCCATCTCTCAACTTCCTCTTTGAAGGAGAATGGCACCATGTAGCCAAAATACATTGATGATTGTTTGTTTTTTGCCATCCATAAAGGGTCATTGAACTGTCGACTGTCTCACAGGCATTATTGTAGGTTTTTTTAAAGGAAAACAGACATATAATACACATATGTATCACATAACTATAAAATAAGTGTTTATAGATACAATATAAAAGGCAGCCAGCCAGTAGTACCAACTGGAGAAACATTAAACAGTCTAGAGATGTGAAATACTTACATCAGGCAGAATGCAAAACAAGGAGAGTAACAAGAGCAACATATCCTTGTTAGTGCCATAACAGTAACTCACTGTAGCCCCCACCCCCACAAAAGAACAGGCAAATTACCTTTTTGGCTAACAAAACATATGTGAAATGCTAAAAGGGCTGTCAATGGACCTGTCTCTGAAACATTTGTACATATTTCTCAAACTGCATTCCTTCCCATGTAGTTTCATGTCTTGCCAATCATGTCTACCACTGAAATGGCTTGACAAACATGGCCATGCCGTAAGCACACTTCTAAGTAATGCATACAGATAACAGTGTAAAAGCCTGTGCTTCACATTATTGCTAAATACATTCTAGCATAAGCAGTTGTAGGTGGCAAAATGGAACCATACCCTCTAAGATTCAGTACTCGTCTTCCTCTGTACAGATATCCTGAAGAAAATGCTTTCTCTCACTGTTCCAAACATATAGATCTTTCCTAAATATTAGTTTTCCTAACTGCAGGCTACCTTTTTATATGGTGTAGATTATTAATGGATTGCAGCTGTGAGTGATTACTGTTTGAGAGGAGGAAATCACAACAGCACTGTAGGCTGCCTTACTTACACTGACAGCGTAGATCTAGAAATTGTCTCTGGAGACACCATAGACCTTTCTCATCAATGAAACACAGAGGTTGTAAACTATGCCATGATATATGTGGATAGATTAAAAGACATGTCACTGTAATATATCTGGTATAGGATTAGGTCTTGTCTTCCTGGCCTCCAGCCCACTGTCTGTCCATGCCCTGGTGGGATTACTGCATATCCAAAACTATCATATAGTTGATGACATTGGTAGTGTATGTTAAAAACAGGATAAGTGTCCCATATGCAGGTGTAAAATGCTCTCAGCAATGTCAAGCTACAGCTCAGTGCCACACACACACTTGACTGCAGTGAGAATAGAACCCCCCCTATCTAAGTACACAGACTACAGAGCACAGTACTTAATGCATGCACCATGGCACAAGTCTGATTTATACAGGAGTGCATGGGAACTTATAGTACATGACATCAGCAGGCCTTGTGGGAGATAGCAGGTTGGGAATACTGCATGAAATGAATGTGTAGGCTTGTGCAAGCATCAAAAATGCTGGCAGTCCATGCCTTTGGAGAAGTAGCTATAGACTACCACATCTGCTCTGCTGACTAGACACACACAGTCAACTGCAGAGAGAACAGAACCCCTACCCATCTAAGTGCATAGACTACAGAACACAGTACTTTATGCAAGCCCCATAGCACAACGCTGATTTATACAGGAGTGCAGGTGAACCTATAATAGATGACATCAGCAAGCCATGTGGGGAACAATGGCTTGGGAGGCCTGCATAGGCCCATAGCATCATAGTGTTATATGAAACCACTAGCCTAATAGTACTAGGCTGTTTAGAAGCCTAGCTGTGGCACAACACAAGTACTCTTATTGAGCATAATTGGATGTCTGACTTTAGCAGAATGAGGTTGTGAGCACCACCAACTGGCCCTGTCCATGAGGGAGCAAACATTATATATTGCACTTTGTAGTGTGGTTGATATATGTGTGGAAAAAGTACTGAGACCCCATGGTTGCAGTGCTTGGTGTGGAGGGGGGGGGGGACTTATGGATGTACTGCAAATATATAACATATAGTTAGATCAGGCCTTTAGTTTGCAATGTTTCCACATGTAGTTGCATGTCATACAAAGGGAATGGACAATAATAAAGCATCACATATACAGTTCCATAAAGCAGCAATCAGTGGTTTAGAGCAATGGTTAACAAAGTATACACGCATGTGAGATACACTTGCGTGTGTGTAGGTAAGCAGTGGACAAAAGTGAGCCACATTGCTAATGTCTGACAGTTAGTATTGAGTATCTAACACATACCTGATGGCTATCAGCACTGTGTTTGTCTGATGGTAAGCAGAGTGCAACAGTGACAAGCAATGCAATTTCAGGGTTATTGCATGAACAGACAGTTCTGTATGTGTTGTTGGCAAACATGAAGGCCGTGCCAGTCTAGATAGCAGGAATACATTTACAGGACTATAGTACACAGTATACCTGCAGTCATACATGTAATAATACAGGTCGCCTTCAGATGGTCAAACTTTTAAAAGCTCGACTTTCATATGGCCGAGACCATATGATCAAACATTTAAAAGTTCAAAAGGTCTGAATGAGGATCTCCACAGAGCACAGAATGGGAAGATTCCCCTTTACCACAATGTAGTGCGATCTCGGAGTTGGTATATTTAAATAGTGGGTGGGGGTGGGGGGGTGCAGGAGGGCTTGCCCCACCTGCTAACACTGTTTATTTATTTATTTTTCACATTTTTGAACATTCAAATGTTCGATCATATGGTCTCGGCCATACGAAGGTCGAACATTTGGATGTTCGATTATGTGAAGTAGACCTGAGAATACATGGATTACTAAATCAGTAAAAGTAATAATGTATGGAATATGCTATATTCAATCCAAGGACCATGTGTCTGGCAGTCCTACACCTATACCTAGCATATTCTGCCTATGTTGCACTTTATTGCTGTAAACTGCAATGTCAGAGCAGTAAAACAAAGGTTGCATACTCTTTTCCAAAACCTAGTACCATCTGTACTCCAGGCCAAGTTTTTGCGATGGCCAAGAGCATTAATCGAATGTATCCAGTTTCTATTTTTGGCTGCCTGCTTCCTAGGTGGTCCAGTTTTTCCTGATTTTGCAATGCCATGCCTCACACAAACTAGATAAGCACAGCCAAACCTGAAATTTATTTGCTCTCTGGTCCCACTGTTTGCACTATGGGGAGCATTGGGCATAAAGTGGAATTAATAACAAGAAAAATAAGAAAAGAAAAAGAAAAGGAGAAATATTTGAAATGAGGAAAAGCAACGTATGACATACACATTAGAAAATGACAGTACACATGAGATATCGATACATAGTTCAGGATTTGAATTCTCACACCAATGCGGCTTCAGAAAACAGGATGGATGCCTTATTCCTCTTTGCCACACAAACAGCTTTGCTGAAAAGGATTGAAGTCATTCTTCATTCAGCCAAGTAAAACAGAATGTACACTTCTATCAAACCATCAGTTGTTATTTGTACATTTAATTATCTTTGTTATAATTATTGCTTGCAAATATACAGCTCTGTCTTACATTTCTCTCTTTATGGTAATTCATCACTTCTCTGACCAGTTGTTTAAGACATGCCATGTGTAAGCCATTCCAGATCATTGGCCTTAAAATGTATGAGGATATTACCTGGGAGTAATATGATATGCAGTTGCAGCAACTTAAGACCAGGTTGGATGGCACAAACAAGCATATACGTTTCTTATGGGGAGAACATAGGCGAGTTACTGTTATGCCACACACATGGGTACACTTTTCTTATGGGGGGGACAAAGCTCAGTTACTGTTATGGCACAAACAAGCATAGCCTGTTCTTTTAGGGGGGAGCAAAGGTGAATTACTGCTATGGCACAAACAAGCATACAATGGTCTTGTTACTCTTCTTTGTCTTTATTATATCAGTATTAATTGGTGGTTGTTCATGTGACTCATTACAGGCACCGACATATGGACTACATTTTACATTCACACACAGACATAACTGCTCAGAGAAGACACGCAAGGGAAAGATAATGGAAATAGTGATATCTTGTCAAACACTCAAGACAGTTTACTGAGGAAGATATCATTATTAAACAGTGCAGATCCCAATAATAATGTTATGTTGTCATTTTCTAATTTTCTTTTTGAAATTACAGTTATGCGAATGTTGCATGAGGCAGTGTCAGAGCATGGTTCACTTCAAATGTCTGGATATGTTACATGTGCTTGCTTTGGGTATGCTTGCCTTGCATATGCTGGCCAGTAAACAACTGTTCAGGTCATGTCATGATTTCTACTGCATGCATTGCATGCACTTGATTAAACTGCTGACACTGTATGTTGGATCAGTCCCAGGCATGTTCTGTTATTGGACATGTCCATAAGTATAGTTAATGTGACATAGGGAAAGTGGTGCACTACCAGCAAATCTGTTGATTATAATTGTGCTACTTGGTATTGTTTGTGCCATTTCATCTTGAACTGTAGTTTAAAGGAGATCATTGATGCATACCGATATATCTTCATTCTCATATTCTGAATATGCAGAACTCCCGTGTTGGCAGGATGTCTAACTCTGACACCTACCTATCTAGTTATTCCACCTTGCCTGAGAGTGCATGGTGTGAATGTCGTGAAATCACTCAGAATTATAAATGTGCAGGGATGGGTTACTAATATGGATCATGGCTTAGGATTTACAAAAAGAACAATGTGATGGGCATTTAGGAAAATAAGTTGCAAGAATGAATGCTTATAAGCACAGTGGTCACAACTGATAAGAACAAATGAAAACCTTCATCCCTCAGAGAGAGGGACACTGCCAGGTGTCATATAGATGCTTTTAACAAACAACTACAGAGTGCTGTACATCAGGGACACAGTAATGTATGTGGGAAGACTACATGTAAAGATATCCATTGGCAAAGTACACATCACAAATCAAATGCATTCATCACTGTATCTCCCTATTCTACAATCCAACTGTATGTCAGACCATCTTATTCCCTCCAAAGATAAGGAAGAGAAGGTTGTTGAAGTGAATTTAATAATGGATGAAAAAAATAGACATGAAAGCAAGCTTGCAAATGATAACATTCACAATGCTTTTTGGCAGAAATATAAAAGTCTGTTCCAAGCTTTACACATAGCATTTTATTTAAAGAGGTGCTGTTGAAAGAACATTATGGAATACAGAGATATTCAAAGAAATCTGGTAAAGAATTGCATTATTCATAAGCATGAACAAGATAACCCAGCCACTGGGGATGCACAAGCCAGTGCATTTCTTTGTCCTGGTCTCAAGCCTGGATAAATGGGGAGGGTTGCGTCAGGAAGGGCATCCGGCGTAAAAATTCTGTCACATCACTTATGGCGCAAAAATTTCATATTTCCATACCAGATCGGTCGAGGCCCGGGTTAACAACGACCGCCACCAGTACTGTTAGCCAACATGGTGCTGGTGGAAATTGGGCTACTGTTGGCCGAAGGGGAAGAGGAGGGTGAAGGCATGCCCGAAGGCAGGAAGAGAGGAGGAAGGTTAGGAGTGTAGCAGTGAGGGTAGGAACTTTGAATGTTGGCAGTATGACTGGTATAGGAAGAGAGCTAGCTGATATGATGGAGAGAAGGAAGGTTGATATATTGTGCGTGCAAGAGACCAGATGGAAGGGAAGTAAGGCCAGGTGTTTAGGAAATGGGTTCAAATTGTTCTATCATAGTGTGGATGGCAAGAGAAATGGGGTAGGGATTATACTAAAGGAACAATATGCCAAGAGTGTTTTAGACGTGAAGAGATTGTCTGACAGAGTGATGTTTATGAAGCTCAAAATTGATGGTGTATTGATGAATGTTAGTGCATATGCTCCACAAGCTGGGTGTGTGAGGGATGAGAAAGAGAAATTTTGGAGTGAGTTGGATGAAGTTGTGGTGATTGTACCCAAGGGTGAGTGACTAGTGATTGGAGCAGACTTTAATGGGCATGTTGGTGAAGTGAACAGAGGGGATAAGGAAGTGATGGGTAGGTATGGTGTTAAGGAGAGGAATGCAGAAGGTCAGATGATTGTGGATTTTGCGAAAAGGATGGACATGGCTGTGGTGAATACATATTTTAAGAAAAGGGAGGAGCATAGGGTGACATACAAGAGTGGAGGAAGCTGCACACAGGTGGATTATATCCTATGTAGGAGGGCCAGTCTGAGGAGATTGGAGACTGTAAAGTGGTGACAGAGGAAAGTGTAGTTAAGCAGCATAGAATGGTGGTCTATAGGATGACGTTGGTGATCAAGAAGAGGAGGAGGAGTGTGAAAGCAGTGCCAAGGATTAAATGGTGGAAGTTAAAAAAGGGTGATTGTGAAGTGCAGTTTAGGGAAGAGATAAGACAGGCACTGGGAGGCAGTGGAGAGTTACCGAATAGCTGGGTAACTACAGCAGAACTAGTAAGGGAGACTGCTAGAAAGGTGCTTGGTGTGACATCTGGACAGAGGAAGGAGGACGAGGAGACCTGGTGGTGGAATGAGGAAGTACAGGAAAGTATACAGAGGAAGAGGCTGGTGAAGAAGAAGTGGGATCGTCAAAGAGATGAAGAAAGTAGACATGAGTATAAGGAGATGAGACGCATGGCAAAGAGAGAGGCGGTGAAAGCTAAGGATAAGGCGTATGGAGAGTTCTATGAGAGACTGGACACTAAAGAGGGAGAAAAGGACCTGTACCAATTGGCTAGACAGAGGGACAGAGCTGGGGAAGATGTGCAGCAAGTAAGGGTGATAAAGGATAGTGAGGGAAAGGTACTCACAAGAGAGGATAGTGTGTTGAGTAGATGGAAAGAGTATTTTGAGAGGCTGATGAATGAAGAGAATGAGAGAGAGAGAAGGTAGGATGATGTGGGGATAGTGAATCAGGAAGTGAAACAGATTAGCAAGGAGGAAGTAAGGACAGCTATGAAGAGGATGAAAAATGGAAAGGTGGTTGGCCCAGATGACATCCTAATGGGAGCATGGAGGTGCTTAGGAGAAATGGCAGTGGAATTTTTAACTAGATTGTTTAATGAAATTTTGGAAAGTCAGAGGATGCCTGAGGAGTGGAGAAAAAGTGTTTTGGTACCTATCTTTAAGAATAAGGGTGATGTGCAGAGCTGCAGTAACTACAGAGGGATAAAATTGATCAGTCACAGCTTGAAGTTATGGGAAAGAGTAGTAGAAGCTAGTTAAGAAGGGAGGTGATGATTAGTGATCAGCAGTATGGTTTCATGCCAGGAAAGAGCACTACAGATACAGTGTTTGCTCTGAGAGTGTTATTGGAGAAATACAGAGAAGGTCAGAAGGAGTTGCATTGTGTCTTTGTAGACTTGGAGAAAGCATATGACAGGGTGCCTAGAGAAGAGTTGTGGTATTGTATGAGGAAGTCGGGAGTGGCAGAGAAGTATGTAAGAGTGGTGCAGGATATGTACAAGGGTAGTGTGACAGTTGTGAGGACTGCAGTGGGAGTGACAGATCTGTTTAAGGTGGAGGTGGGATTGCATCAAGGATCAGCTCTGAGTCCTTTCTTATTTGCAGTGGTGATGGACAGGTTGACAGATGAGATCAGACAGGAGGCCCCGTGGACTATGATGTTTGCAGATGACATTGTGATCTGTAGTGAGAGTAGGAATCAGGTTGAGGAGACTCTGGAGAGGTGGAGATATGCTCTAGAGAGCAGAGGAATGAAGGTCAGCAGGGCTAAGACAGAATATATGTGTGTAAATGAGAGGGAGGGTAGAGGAATGGTGAGGATGCAGGGAGTAGACTTAGTAAAGGTGGACGGGTTTAAGTACTTGGGATCAACAGTTCAGAGTAATGGTGAATGTGGAAGAGAGGTGAAGAAGAGAGTACAGGCAGGGTGGAATGGGTGGAGAAGACTGTCAGGAGTGATTTGTGACAGACAGGTACCAGTAAGAGTGAAAGGGAAGGTCTACAAGAGGGTAGTGAGACCAGCTATGTTATATGGGTTGGAGACAATGGCTTTGACAAAAAGGCAGGAGTCAGAGTTGGATGTGGCAGAGTTAAAGATGTTAAGATTTGCACTCAGTGTGACTAGGATGGATAGGATTAGGAGTCAGTATATTAGAGGGTCAACTCATGTTGGACAGTTTGGAGACAAAGCAAGAGAGATGAGATTGGGTTGGTTTGGACATGTGCTGAGAAGGGATGATGGGTATATTGGGAAAAAGATGCTAAGGATGGAGCTGCCAGGTAAGAGGAAAAGAGGAAGGCCTAAGATAAGGTTTATGAACGTGGTGAGAGAGGACATGCAGATGGTTGGTGTGACAGAGCAAGATGCAGAGGATAGGAAGAAATGGAAAGAGATGATCTGCTGTGGCGACCCCGAACAGGAAAAGCCAAAAGATGATGATGATAAGCATGAACAAAGTAACTGTTAATATCGATAAGTAGGTATGTACAACAGAATTGTTGACAATAATGTGTGAAAGACACAGCAATCAGAATATAATGATATTTTTCCCCTATGTGGAGTTGAACCCACAGCATGCCAGCATATATGCATGCTTGTGTTTATCTTGGGTTCCTATTAGAACACCGAAAACTCAAAATAGCAAATGAACTAAAGGTCGAAAATGCTGGATCTCGATCTGCTTTTTGTGAGATTGCAGTACAGTGGAGACTGGAATATTTGCCCTTTCCACACTGTAGTGCGACCTCAGAGTTGGTATATATATATTTATCAGTGGTGTGTGTGTGGGGGGTGCAGCCCCCCACAACAGCAAGTTCGTGGTCCTGCATTTTTGACCTTTAGGTTGTTCGCTGTTTTGGATTTTCATTGTTCTGATAGAGACCCGTTTATCTTTATAGGCCAAGATAATAGCCAGCATGCATTTCTGCTGAACAAACACTTACTGCATGTGTGTATCTGGATTCCTGCAGATAACAGATTAATATGGTAACATCAGACACATAACAGCTGTAGGCCATCATGATCCACACAAATAACAGTTATCAACACATATTTCAAATGAAAAGATATGTAGAGGCAGTCAAAAAGGCATTTCTCTTAGGTTAAATAAATGGGACTGTAATAGGAATCTTCACTGTATTAAAAAGAATGGAGTAAAGGAGTTGTTTATAGGTTCATAGGTTGGTACTGGGCTATCTGCCTGAAGGCATATATTAGCCCAGCCACGTTGTGCGGTATTCACCGCCCCTTTAGTAGTTCCCTAGACCCTTGTACTAGCAGCTAGTACCCTTGGCCCCTATCTAGTAGTGCTGTTGGTGTGATCCCCGGTGTGAACTTTCTGTTACCCATCCACTCATCAAGGGTCCTCTTGAAGAGTGATAGTGAGGGGCTCTGTCTTATGTAGATCGGGACCCTGTTCCATAGTAAGGGAAGTCTCTGCGAAGGGAATCTATCCCTCCAGCATGTTCTATTCATTGTTGTGTTGAGGTTTATATCCCTAGAGCGTGTAGCTCGAGTAGATTTGCTTTTGCTAAGATGGAGCATGTTCAACAATTCTGGGTTGGACATGGCTCTGTACGTTAGACAGAGATCACCTCTGAGAAAGCGGTATGCAACAGAGAACAGTCTTAGCTTTTTCAATCGTGCTGCATAGGGCAACTGTTTGAGGCCAGTAATCCTCTTGGTTAGGTACCTTTATGGTCTCTCCAGCTCCTGGAGATGTCTAGCCAGGTACATTCCAATTAGTGCATTGTACTTAATAATGGGTCCGATGAGAGAAGAGTAGAGGGGCACCATTACATCCTTAGATCTTGATGCAAACCCTTTCGTGATCAGGTAAATGGGTCACATAGAAGGATTTTCTAACCACTTTGGCAACATGGTTATCAAAGGAAAGCTGACTATCTACTTGGGTCCCTAGAGCCCTTATTTCTTCTTCAGATTTCAGGGGATTACCTCCTATGTTGTAGTTTGTGGGTACTCTGTTTTTTCCAAAGGGGATTACTACGCATTTTTTTGCATTTAGCTTGAGACCATGGCTTTGACACCATGCATCAGTCTCATTTAGGCCCTTCTGGAGGATTTCCATGTCGGCCGGAGACTTTATTATAGCACCCAGTTTGCAGTCATCCGCAAACTTAGTCAGCCACAGCCCTTCTGTGCTTGCCTGTACTTCTGAGAAGTATATGCCAAACAGGAGGGGCCCCAGGACAGAGCCCTGAGGCACACCACTCATTACTGGTCTAGATTCAGACATAGATCCCACTACTCTTACTTTATGGGATCTGTCTGAGAGCCAGTTTGTGATCCATCTTGTGAAGTAAGGGTTTATGCCCAGGCTGGTGAGCTTATCAGTAATACCTGAATGGAGAATGGTGTCAAATGCTTTAGCAAGGTCAAGGTTAGCCATGTGTTCCTCCTTTCCTTTATCTATACCCTGAGTAACTGTCTCAAAGAAATCCACCAGGTTCAGGAGGCATGATCTGTCCTTGACGAAGCCGAACCATGTGGGGTCCAGCGACTGGAGGTCCCCAATCTCTCCATTTATGAGTTCCATAATGATTCGCTCCATAGCCTTACAGATCAGACTGGTCAGGCTTATTGGTCGGTAGTTCCCAGGGTCAGTTGTGGCCCCACGCTTGTGTAGCGGGACCACCATTGCCATGCACCATTCTATGGGCACATATCCTGTGGAGAGGCTGAGACTGAACAGGGTATTAAGATGCAGGGTTAATTCCTTTTGGAGCTCGCGTATGACACAGCCTGGGACACCATCTGGTTCCATGGAGGCAGTGTTTTTAGCTTTAGCTAGAGCCTTGTTAACCAATGTATTAGTAATAATTGGACTTACACAATCCCCTAGAATGGTAATAGGCCCTGTAGGCGGTGGGGGGGGGGGGTTTGCACTGAGCCTGTCAGCCAAGATGTTGGCAATGTCAGAAGGGTCAGTGTATTTTGTTCCATTTTGTTCTAGCTCAGAACAGACCTGAGCATTGCCATTTAGGTTTTTGATGTAGCCATAGAAGGCCTTATGGTTATCCTTGGCATCCTTGGCAACTTTCTTTTCAAAATTAGCTTCAGTTGACTTGATGAGGGCCCTCAATTTCTTACTAATGCTGATCAGGGATGATTTTTCTACTTGAGATTTGGCCTTTTTTTTGCATGTCTCCTCCTTTTATTGTAAAGTTTGCTTATGGCCGGGGTCCACCAGACTGGTTTCTTCTTGCTTGAGGAAGGAGTCTTGGTTTTATTTGGGATAGCATGGTCCATGCAATCCTGAAGATGCATATAGAGTGCCTTGGTGTAGGATTCCGCATCCTGGATATCATTATCCTTCTGCAAGGGAATAGTGAAGCTTTCCACTTCAGATGCAAGTAGTTTAAAGTTTGCTTTGGAAATGTTTTTGACTATGGTTTCTTTGATTGGGGGAGGTGGAGGAGTGAGGATGTCCAGGGTTATCAGTTTGTGGTCGGATCTGACCAAGGAGGGGGTGATAACGGTTGTGGTACAATGGGCGCCCATATTTGTGATGATGAAATCCAATATTCTGTCCCCTCTAGTGGGGGAACATACTAGTTGTTCAAGGGCATTTGAATTTATAAATTCTATGAATCACTGAGCATAGGAGTTGGAACATTAGTAGTTCACCCAGTCTATACCAGGGTAGTTGAAATCACCCAAGATTATGGTGTTGGGTAGGACCTTTATATTTTCCATTGTCTCAAGGAATGCAGAGTGAGCATCTTGGGACATGGTGGGTGATCTATAACCAGCTACGACTTGAAATGTGGTTTTGCCTGCTGATAGTTGCACATGGATGATCTCTGGGGCATCATGCTGTGCTACTAACCTGGAGATATGGGTATCCTTGATGAATATGGATACACCTCCATCCTTTGTACTGTGATCCAGTAACTGAGGCCGGAAGGTATGATATGAACTGTAACCTGGCAGTACTGGGGTGCTCTCTTGAGCCTTGAACCAGGTTTCCGTCACTGCACAAACATCAATTTTCTCCATGCTGAGGAGATCCTCGAGTGTGTGCATTTTGAGGCTGAGACTTCTGGCATTGAATAGCATTACCCTTAGTTGCTGGTTACCTGTGCTGGTTACGGTGGTTGGTTTGTCCTTTGAGCCTTGCCTAAAAAAGGCACTATGGGGATGGCAAGAGCCTTGGCCAGTATTCGAAAACCTACAGGTGACAGGTGCAACCCATCTCTGGCAAAACAGCGAGGCTTGTCTATCATGTCATCCCAGGCAGACAGACACTGGATCCCCTTAGAATGACACAAGAAGCTTAGCCAATTGTTGAAATTGATCATTTTGTCTTTGTATTGTGGTATATTTCTAGGTGAAGGTAGTATGCTACTCAAGGTCAGGGTCATACCAGCTTGGGCTACATGATCAGAGAGCCCCTCAATGTCTCTTTTCATGTAATCCAGGGAGGTATGTCTTAGATCATTCACACCAAGATGTACAATGACAGCATCATACTTGTACTTGTTCTGGTGTGGCCTAAGTGCCTGTGTTATGTGGTGGATCCGAGCACCCGAGAGGCAGCTGACAGTAATCTTCTCCTTGTTCAGCCTGGTGAGTGGAACATCCATGTGCCTTACTATAGAGTCTCCTATTACTAGCATGTTAGGTATGGTGTTTTGCCTTAAGGGCTTTTGTGAGGCACACTGCTGAGGTGAATTATGTGTTTTCTGGCTTGTGTTTGAGGGTACAGGTTGCTTGCTTGTCTGCTTTGGAGGGCACTGTTTCTTTTTCAGATAGGTACCTAGTGCCTCCGAATATGTTTTTGTGTATTTATGCGTATGTTTTGCCGGTACTTGTTTTGTAGATTCATGTGTGACAGGTGGTGTGATGCAAGTCTCTCCCTTATCCTCTTGACTGTCTGTTACAGTCATGGATTGAGAGTGCTTAGCCTCCAGTCTGGCTGTGTATTTGCATCTCTCACAAGTGTTTGGGTCTAGAGGTAAGAGGAGAGGGTTGTCTGTATACATGAGGCAGTTGTGACACTGCCTCAGGATGCCCAATTCCACCAGATGAAATGGAGAGTACACCTGAATCTGACCTCTGGACATGCTTTGAAGAGTAAATTGAACTTAAGTCCTGCGGACGATTGATGGTCTTATGCTATATTATAATAGTGCTGTCTAGGAAATTTGGAGAATAATAGTGCTGTCTAGGAGATTAGGACAAGTGCTGATTTCTGTTTTGCAAGTGCTGCAATAAGAGCAGCTGATCTGAAGCACTTGAGTTGATGCTTATGAGTTAGTATTCTCACACAGGTATACTAGGCAATACTGTTGTAGTATTATGGATAACTACGAAATGTGTTCTCATTAGGGTCTATATTAGAACATCGAAGTTTCAGAACTTCGACTGTTCTAAAATTGACTCCTAGTAATCGAAAACTGATAACATCAAAATTCAAAACAGCAAATTTTTCCTAGGGAAAAAATTTGCTGTTCCAAAACACATACACACAACACAAACACACCAAACAAACAGCAATCCACACGCATACACCTAAAATCTTACATCTAACCCTACACTAAACTGTACATACACCACTATCTACTCACTTACCTTAACCCAAACCCTAACCCTAAGGCCCATCACTATTGCACACACACCTCACCCGTGCCCTAACCCTAACTCACCTACCCCACCCTAACCCTCACGTCCACACATTCGTACACTTACCTGACCCGCACCCTAAGCCTAACTTACCTAACCCGACCTAACCCTCACGTCCACACAATCGCACACTTACCTGAACCCAACCCGTAACTTTCCACCACAGTGCTGAAAATAGCGAAGCGACAGGAACGGACAACTGAATTCTTTCCGTAGGAAAGAATTCAGTTTTCTGAAACTTGGCTATTTTCAGCTTTCACTTACTAGGGGTCGATATTAGAACATTAGAAGTTCTGAAACTTCGATGTTCTAATATAGACCCACTCATTAGTGGCCTAGGCGC
Source organism: Protopterus annectens (assembly GCF_019279795.1). Classification (NCBI taxonomy): domain Eukaryota; kingdom Metazoa; phylum Chordata; order Ceratodontiformes; family Protopteridae; genus Protopterus; species Protopterus annectens. Next base: position 1,195,925,126 of record NC_056732.1, read on the forward strand.
TATGTGTGAAATGATGTTATATGTTGGAAAACAAATGTACATCTACAATGTTCAATATTATACACATTATAGACAGGATGAATAAATAGCCGCTATGAGAAAAGAACCCATACTTATATAAAGAATAGTGACCATGGCTTCTTAATTATCCAGGTGAGGTAATTGTCAAAACTGCTACTTCATGGTTTTAAAGCACATGTATCTGATATATCTGTGACACAGCCTTACCTCTAACTATCATAGGAATGCTCAGGTATACATGGGATTGTAACATTTACTGTAGGTATCCACTAGCTGGTGATGCACATCAGTGGCCCTCACATGAATATCCTCTATATTCATCTTATGCAGTTTATCGTCATGGTGGCAAACCTGTACTCCGGTCCAGTACACCCCCATACATTGTTGATTACATTGTTGATACACACTTGCAGTCTGGTTCTAAAGGTCGATCACTGCTAAGTTCTGTGGTCAGGCTCTCATGCGATGCTCCACTCCAGTGTAGACAGTCAACATCTGGGTAGTCTTCTCCTTGGCCAGCTGAGCTTCCAGGCATGTCAAAGTCTCTTTGAAATAGCCATCTTGACAATGTTGATAATATCAATAATCCAAATTGTTTACTGTGGTTCCACTGATTTTGCAGGTAACAGTTGTCTAATCTGTAAATATATCAAAATCTGTACTTAAAAGTCATGCTTATGTCATGTTGGAAGATAATGGCCACATGATACACATGGTCCCATTTAATGACACTTATTGTTTACTTGCTCAGAGCAACTTCTGCTATGCTGAGCTATTGATTAATGCCCCAATTTCGAGAATTTACATGGATGTGCACAAATGGGATTCCAAAACCTTGAATTGTAATGAACCTCATTAATTACATATGGTACAAATGGCACTTAAAAAATGTGTGTACATAGCTGCTCTTACTTTCAGTTATACCTGTGCCCTAAGTATCAGCAAAGGTAATGGGGCACCTGCTGACATTGCTGTTTTGGGGAATAATAGCTCATTATAAACATATGTTAACATTACGTTACCAAATGGATCTCTTTAGACTGATGCATTTATGGAAAATGTGTGCATTATGAAAAATTTTTGTAACTTACAGGAGTGATGTGTGATTTACCTGTATGCATACAGGTGTTGACATCTGCACCGAGGACATGCAGTAATTTCCCATATGCAATTATACAGACAGATGTAAATAGCAAAACTAAGTAGTACATAAAGATAGATTTGCAGATGTTCTGTTAATTTTGTGGGTGACTCCATACATTCTATGGTATATGTATAGAAAACTATGGATTTTGGCTTTTTCCATATGTTGCTATGTAGTATGCATTCCTTTTGTTGTTATAGATATTTACTTACTGATGATGCATAAAACAAGTATTAGAACTTCTGGGTCAGTAGAAAAAGGATCCATACTATCTGGGGCCTGCATATAGATCCTGAGATTTTCTGATGCTTTCCATAAGTTGATAATTTACAGATACTCTCTGCTGCTGTGGCTGGCATACACTGCTCAGTAATGATTGTGTTGGTATAAGATCATAATGTATAAAATTTCATATGACAGATTGTTTTACACTAGTTGTCTATTTAAGCTGCAACTGCATTACAGCTACAACAATCACACATTTCTGTTATACACATATATCTGTGTAGTATGTTAATGTGAAATGTATGCAGATTGTGCCTCCTGAGGCACAATGCTGTCATGTTTAAACTTCCATTCCAGAATATCGACCATAAGCATTTCAATCCCACAGACAACCTCTACTGATTGCACAAGTTTTGTTGTTTTTCCAAATATGTATGCAGGCATTGTTGTATGGTTTTATATATCACATTACTGAACGTCACATTATTTCATAGAATTTTGCATTGCACAGGAATGCATAGCGTTTACAGTGGCATAAGCTGTGCACATAACCCTCTTCATAACTGGGCCCCACAGGAATATGAACATGTGGCTATCACTGTCTTTTAGATGGCAAACAGACCTATGGGCAAGAATTTCTCCCCACAGAACAAGATTGTAATCAATGCTGTGTGACAACATGGATGGAGACGCCTTGGACATGTGGTAAATATAGTATCGAGGAATAAAGTCTGGGACAACCTCACTAACATGATTAATGCAGTGGGAGATGACAATAGATACCATAAGGCCTGTCGCTGACATTGTTCTGACATGATCCTCAGTGCAGCCAACAGGGTACAATGTTATGGAAGATTAAGGTATGTATGCCACCTGTGGTGACCCACCACTGACTCCCCTTAATGAGATCACACAATTTGTTTGCACCCCTGCATGTGATGAGTGGGGAGTGCCACATACCCAAGGGTGAGATAGAAGCAGATGTTCTAAGCTGTACATTATGTGTTACTTTGGATAACATTGACGTCTATAGAGTTAATCATCACATATTGCTTTTGCACGCATATTCATGTACTGCCATTTTTCTTTTTCAGCAGCAGAATTGCATCATGTACATGGGTCCATACAAGGTGATGATGATCAATATAAGTGCAATGACAAGACTGCAGTGCCGATGTAACCAACATGTGTATTGTTGTCTGCATTAATGTTCACAGGTCTATATACTTCTGCACAACAGCAGGAAATACCAGGGTAGTGTCTCCATATGGTGTTACTGTGACCACTACCTATTTTGCCTCAGTCTCAAGTCTTAGATTAGATTTATAGATAGATTAATAGATTCATAGATCACTACAAAGCTAACTGCAGTTGTGAGCCATTATATACCTGGCCAATTACCCCATGTGAGAATCATACCATGCACCTTGTGTCTGTAAGGTAATCACCTTAACCTGTATGCCAGCCTCTCACAAACTGTATGGAATATGCTGTATTTGAACCCTAGACCATGTGGATAGTAGTCCTAGACTTACACCTTGCACCACAAGAAGGTCTTGCCACTGCTGTTTACTGTCATATTGATATTTTCCTAACATTGTAAACTACAAGTACATTCTCTGGGGGCAGAAGTCATGCAGGGTCAGCTACAGATACATCAGGTATGTTACCAAAACATGTTCATATGTTACAGCAATGTGTAGCAGACTTGTATTGTATGCCATTAATGTTACTATCTTCCTAAACAGGGACATCTGGCCAACAGATGCATCATATGTCATGTGAGTGTCAGCAGCCACTGTTGCTGTGCTGTGTATGTCATCATGTTACTATTCTACTGCCTGCATGCATGACTGTGTTGTCTTTTTCTTTACTTTACCACTGTTGATCTACACTACAATACACAAACTCACAACATCAGGAGAGTGTCAGTGTTATGCTATTACCTATCTGTCATACCTGTCATTGATGATATTCCTGTTGTTGTCCTCCATTAATACTGTGCCCTTCTCCCCATTAATAGGATGGACTATGTCAGCATCTAGTGCTCAAATAGGTGATATGTCTATATAATACCTGCTTTATCTTCTAATGTTGTTGTAAAGGTCCTTGCTGGCAATGATGTGAATAAGAATGCTATTTTTATTATTTTGTTTCCTTACAACAGTTGCATTTCACCACTCTCCTCCAGTGCTGTGTTCCCACAAGGACTTGTCAGTTGTATGTTATGGTTGTATTCCTCTCATATGTCAAGTTAGTTGGATACGTAACATAATCATCAACTCCCTGTTATACAGATTCTGTGGCCCATACACAGAGAAGACCTTATATGGCAAGTCATTATTATTTGTAACATTGCAGTGAGATATATGTGTCACATCTCTTTAATGATAGACAGCATGTGATGTAAATATATTGTCCTGATCTGTGTCATCTGTCTCTTCTTTTAGCACATTAACTGCCTGTATCCGCCATTAGCCCATCCACTGATCCCCATGTGGGATCTGATGCATCTCAGTATGGTAACATGGCCTCCAGCAAACAGGATGGTGACATGATGTTACAGTTTGGCCCAGATGGTGACAGTCATGTGAATCCAGCTGTAGCCTCAGATGTTGAGGAAAACTTGCCCAGCCATTCTGACAATGAGGAGACATCAGATGGTAGACAGGATGAGGCCTGTGGACAACCCCATGCTGGGGCTACTGCTGATGTTCACAGTTGTCCACACACATTGATACTGCCCATCACATTAGTCACAGGCATGCAGCTGTTGTGTATGAGCATGTATCAGATGGTGTCCACAGGCAAGCAAATGAATATTCCCAGCAACATGATGGATCTGACATCCATGCAGTTGCTCATGCTTCAGATCCTGTTGCATAAAAGCTAGGTATACTGCATGAAGGATATAAGCACTGAAAAGATGAGGTCAGGTGTCACTGCTTGCACAGAATGAAAGTATGCTATTTGTGGCACAGTCTGTAGAGTCCCTGACCATGACATGTTCTGCATGCCCTGACTGTGGTTAGCCATTTTCCACACGGGAGAGACAGGAGCCCTCTCAGCAGACCAAACCTTGCCCATTAGGCATCAATGCCTATACTCCAATGTGCACACCCTTCTGCTGCTGGCCCATCTGATCTGGGCCCAGCAGTTATTAGCAGACAGCAAAGTTACAGTGTTGCTCCTTCCCACAGTGTATCTCCACATGTTGATGTCACCCCATCAGTCTCCTCTGTGGAGAAACCTGGGCCAAGTGTTTCTATATGCTGTAAGGGCAGACTTGACCATGGTGTGAGCTGTCAGCATTGGCACCCTAGACCTAGGCCTGGACTTGTGGTCACACTTTCTGTATCCCATGCCTGTGTCTTTTACCGCTTGTGCCCTCTTGTGTCCTCATGC